>NC_056731.1:1422749768-1423049768 GCF_019279795.1 Protopterus annectens
AGCACCCTGTCCATATGTCCAATAGGCACATACATGCAGACAGTGCACCTTCCCCATGTTCCGCTCTGGACACCTGCAACACCTGTGGTGTCATCACATGTGACCCACAAAGGACATACCATGCCTGAGAACATGCCCTATATGGACAGATGCCACTGACACCAGTGAATGCTGTTAGCATGCAATCAATGTAGGTGCAGAATTAACCTGCTGTCCATTACCATTTCCTGCCACAGGTGGCCAAGACTGGCACATCTGATGATAATCTGTGTACACAACATGGGCCCAACACCCCAGGTACAGTTCTACATGTCACTGTACATGCATGTGGGAGGTGTGCACATCTCAGAAGCCATCCATGTTATGGACTAAGGAACACATACATAGCAAGCGATGCATAGCATTGGCCACATGCAATAGTCAGCTAAGTGACTGGATGGTGGATACAATACCCACCTGTGTGGGCAAATGCAGAAACCACAGCCCTGAACCACAATGCAGACCATTGTTATGTGGCCTGATGCCAAGCTATACCCATCACCTAGCCTTGTATAGCCGTCTGGCACAGCCAACCATGACATACCACTGCAGAAATGCACCCATGCATGTCAGTACTGGCACCCTGTGTGTTTGTGTGTGTTGTATGATGCATATGATCACATCCACACTCACTACAACCTCCAGTGGCATACTGAAGCATGCTGTCTGATGTCAGACACCTCCCCATACCCTTTGCCCATATAACCTCCATACGACCCATGTGGTGCATGTGATACCTGCACAGTAATGTGCTGTGGCAATCTCAGTAGTGATGAGCTGTATCCCTGGCCCTGCCAAGTGTGTCAATGTGTGTGCGTCCCTGTGAGAGTGTGGCTGTGTTGACGCTAGCACCTGTTCATGTGGACAGGCACGTGTACTTCACCTACTGTATAGCTACCATATCCCTGTTGCAGATGTCACTCCCCATCATATATATGTTCTGAGGACTCCACAACAGGTAACCTATGTGGCACATCCAATAACTGCATAGGACTGTGATAGTACTACATAGTCATCAAGGTTTGATACCCTGTTCTGGTAGGTGTATGACACAAACATGCTTAAGTTTTACTCTCCCACCCATCCCTGACTTGTCATTGCCTCTGTCTGTCTCTCTCACTCCCTCACTGGTAGATGTGGAAACCTACACCTGCTTTGCTTAGGCGGCAGCATTTGCATTTTAAGTGATGCTCATGGTTAGCTGATGGCCTCTGCATGAATTGCAGCCCTCCCCTAGCTGATTGCATATGGAACAGCTGTGGTAACATTTCCATATCCAATTGCATGGAAACACACTCCAATATCTAAGAACATCATGTTGGAGTTGGGCCTTTTCATTCACTGTGAGCAGAAACTCGAACTGTTGTTTGGCAAACAGCATCTCAGATGGATTGGGGATTTACCTCTGACAACATACATTGTAGAAACAGGCCAACACACAGGAGGGGGATGTGCCTGACCTGACTACAGACTGTAAGTGCTGCTATACTGCATTCGGAGTAATGTTGGTTTAACATGGTGTGTGCAGATATGGCTGTCCTACATGTATTAATACCTGTCATGTCAGTTCTATGTTTATGAAGACTCCCCATCTGTAGGGTCATCTGCAGACTGGGCAGTGTGTGGTGCCTTTGGTTTCAAGTGTTACCCACAGTGCATGTATCTGTGAACTACAGAAGGTAGTGTGAGGATTGCAATCTGTAGATGTTGAAAGCTGGGACAGTTACTGACTTCATATCCCTCATAGGACATATTTTGTGACAAACCCTGTTACAACAGTAAATGTAAGATGTTATCACAGCAGCATGTCAATATTGGCCCTGTGTATGTGCTGTCAACTTTTGTACATATGTCATGCATTAAGAGGTGCATATGTGCTGTACACCATAATTAGTGTCATCATATCTGATAACAAGCCAGTAAGATATCAGACTGCTACACATGTTATGTACAGCGGGGGTTATATTTGATGACATAACCTGGACATTCTGTGGTTGTTTGTACAGTACTGAGGTCTGTGTACTTATGGTGAATGTCAACAGTGTGTGTATTGTCAATATGTACCTTGGCCTGTGTACAGACTGTGGTAGATGTCATCATTCTACGTCCCATCCTATCTGATGTTACATGCTGCTCCACTGTATGTTCCCGTATTGGCTTACATGTTTGTAGGGCCATACACACAAATGTCCCATACCACAGACAGGCATCAGACCACACTGTGTAGTGGCCCAGTATATGTAGGGTTAGTGTGTTAGTGGAACATATGAGGATGGTGTTGAACAGATAGTCCACATGCTGTAATATTATGCTAGCTTACCATATGTGGCTGTGTTCACATTGGTTGTGGTTATGCACTTCCACACAGGTGTATCTTACCCTGTGCTGTGACATGCCTAGGGAGCCTGCTATATATGCAGGTACATGTGCATTCCCCCATAGGAGATGTAGGCCAGTGTTGAGCCAGTCTGCCTGTAACCTGCACAGTGCTGTGTTACATGCCTAGCAGCTTAGTGTACTTACTCAGTGAGATGTCATGTGCAGATACTTGCCAGATGTACTGCTGCCGGGCCTCCCTTAACAGTCATGTATGTCAGATGGAGCGGTGGGATGCTGCACAGATGTATGTCAATATTTAGTGGGTAGTATGTGGCCATGGCAGCTCTGTACCAGCAGTTATTATGTGTCAGGACAGACAGGGGTGTGTGAATGCATAACCTATGGGGGTGAATGTATACCAGTCGTTATGTGTTATACCCATCTACATGGCTGTTAACATCCATATTGACAGGCTTGGTCCACATGTTCTGCACTAAGGCGTTCTGTGTATACCTCTGAACTGTGCAGAGTGTGTCAGAATGTCCACATCTATTAGCCAATATCTCTGCTGTAGTCCACAGGAGCATTACGTGCTTGCAGCGGTACTGTACCATGATGTCCTTAGTGTGTCAGTAGCCAATGGCGCACATGTGAAAAGCAGATGTGACCTCCCACACACACCATGTCTGTGAAGACAATCCCTATTACAGTAGCAATAGTCTATTAATATACCTACTATACATACCGACATCCTCTTGCACTACGGAGTTGGGACTATAGGGGCTGAGGTAGGGCTACACCCTATGTTTGGAACATATGGTGAATATATATGTACATGTGATTATCCAGATATCTATATAGATAATTACACATGTACATATCGGCACATATAGATGAGTGTGTATGTGTACATAGATATGCATATACAGAGCATTATATGTCTACACATATACAGATAGTGATATATATGCACATATATGTATACCACGCTACCATTCCTGACAGCAGTCCACTACTGTTGTATCCCCCACACATACGATGGGGCTGGGGCTGGGGCTGTATATGTGTGGGCTTCACCTACACAATACATGCGTGCCCATATGCACTCCAGAGGCCAGTGTATGTAACAGTGGTATATGGCCCTGTATTATTGAGTCTGGGGGGGATGCACCATACATAACCTAGGCTGTTAATAAATGTGGGGGTATCAGGGGTGAGCTGCCATAAGACATCTGGATGTACAGTACCATACATTTCACCTATCTTGACATTGCTTACATAAAGTGGGTTACTACAGGCCTACTGCCTCCTGCCATACAGACTGTTCTGTTTGCCATTGGGCCTGTGATGGTGTCAGTTATGCCTTGTTATGTATCAGTTCCATCCCATTTGGCCGACTGAAGTCTGTACCACCTAGTGATTGTGCACAGAGTGTAGATAGGGGCTGCTGGACTATACACCTGCATCACTTACTGCTGATTGTGTAGTATCTTGTGGCCCTGTCTGCCATTACTATTGTACGATTTGAAGAGCTTGGTCTGGACAGCAACAGTTGTGGACCTTTCCAGACTACTGTATTAGTATAACTGTTTCACAGCTGCATTACTCTGTTTAGATGGAAGTCAGTGTCTGAACAGCTATATGACATGGAATATACATCTGTAATAGTATACAAATAAAGGTATTCCATTTCTGCAAACCTGTGTGTGGTGTTTTATCCTATGACCTCTCTGTGGGTATATGTTGCAGGCAACATATGTCATTTGTATGGGTGGTTCATCCAGTGTCCAGTTGTTAGGGTGTTAACTGTAGGCATAGTGGCTGTTCCATATTGTATGCACCTACTACATGAGTATCTTACTGTACATATCTGTGTGTGTGTATGTGTAGTCACATGTATATATATATATATATATATATATATATATATATATATATATATATATATATACACACACACACACATGTATATCTGTATCTGCATATATGTGTCTGTGTATATGTATCCTGGGGATGTTGATAGCTTCCACATTTTAAATTTCCTATGGGAGCCAGACTGTACTGCATGATATGTTACCACTACCAGCCTGACATCATACTGGTGGGATGTAGTACTGTTAACATCTTGTGCCCATGTGGTGTCAGGACCTGGTTATGGGATCTGCAACACTTGGCAGTGTATTGCAGGGCAGATGTGCTGTGGGGGGGGGGTATACTTATTTGTCACAGCTCTCAACCAGTCAGGGACAAATCTCAACAGATTCAGGGACAAATATGAAAAAAAAATCAGGGGCAATAAGGGATACTTTTAAAATATTAGCACAATTAACTTGTAAAAATGGCAGAATAACAGAATTTGAATTAATATGCAGTTTCTAAAGAAAAAGAAGTCTATAACTCTAATTATTGTCATCATTTATTAAATAAAATTCACCACCTTTTCTCAAAAAGTCACCAGTTTTAGGAGGAATTAATAGGGACAGAGCTAAAATTTGAGTCAAAATCAGGGACGTCCCTGAAAATCAGGGACAGTTGAGAGGTATGCTTATTCGTACAAGATTTATATTGTTTGGGGCCTCTCAACCCCATTAATGGTGCATGTGGACATTTATGATTTAGTTACTCTCCCATTGATATCTACACATGTATGTCCATATATACCTATATGGATATATATATATCTGCTTACATATATATAACTATGTCCGTATATACCTACACAGATATATATCTGCTTACATATATGTAGCTTGCTGTGTATATGTAGACATATAGGTGTAGACATATATATGTGTCGATGTAGGCATTTGCATGTATATATGTTCATATATTTATATATATATATATATATATATATATATATATATATATATATATATATGTGTATGTATTTCTAAATATTTATATATGTATATATATATATATATATATATATATATATATATATATATATATATATGTTGTATCTGTGTAGATATTAATATATTTACACACACATACATCTAGATGTTGGTATATATTCTCTGTACTGTTGCCTGACTGGGATGGATGATATGTTTCTGAAAACATCAGATTTATGTATATCTGGCATGTGTTAGTGGGAAATCACTTTGTCTATGGTGTGCAGGGTCCTGTGTTTGAGCCTTCCAGAGGCTGTTTATTTTGTTGCTGGGCAGTACATGGGCCATTGGATACAGAGTGATTAAGGCACTTTAAAGCAGTTGCAAGCGGGTTTGCACCTGCTTGCGTGAAGATAAGCACTGCTAACTTCCAGATACAGTTTCTTACACTCAGTTAGCTTCTAAATTGCTTAATCTGTGTAGGCAGTGCTTACCCCCAAGCAAACAGGCTTAGACCTTATGCTAATTTCTTTAAAAGAAAAGAAAAAAGGGTTGATAGGAAAGTGGTGAAAAAGGGGCACAAAGAGGAAAAGACAGTAGGGAAAATAGCTAGGGATGTGCAGGAAGGGTGTAGGGAAGGTCTGTAGCTGCCCATTTCTTCTACAGCAACAGCTGTGCATATACACTGGATTTGTAGGTGGATTTGGACACTCAAACCCCTCAGAGAGGTGTGAGGACAACAATAAGTTGTGATAACAATTAGACCGGATTATATGTGTCCAGTGGACACATGTGCGAAATGGACAGCTATGTATAGGGCGAGATTTTTTTGTGGCAACAGATTGCCCTTTTTTTTTCAGGTGAGAGTGGGATGTTGGGGAGGGGTAGTAGGTATATTTGGGGAGGTAGGTTGTTGGGTAGGTTAACAGACAAGACACACAAGACGCATACATGGGTAGTATATGACACATGCGGGGGTAAACACCTTGATGGGGAGTGATGTTGGGATACCAGAAGCCCACAAGCCCCCTAGTGGTAACAGTGGGACTGAGGTCCCCACCCATGGGCAGTCACCACTGCACCTTCACAGCCCCGAAGGTGGCTGTGCTGGGAGCTGAGCCACAGAGCCAGGCTGACTCTCTAATCGTGACACATGGCCCTTGAGCTGGCGTAGAAGATCACCGAACTGCTTGTTGATCACTCTACCCACCACGACCCTGACCTGGAGAAGGGTGACAGGTGCCTGTCCATGCCCACTCCCAGGGGGGGTGAGCCCCATCCCCTGAGGTGGTTCCACCTGAAGGTGGTGCAGGACCAATGGACAGAGAGGTCCAGGGTTGGGACCCATACATGCTGGTGCCTGGTGCCTCAGCCAGCTGAGGTGGGACAGGTGGGTCTGCTGAGACCGGCCTTCCTAAGTGTGCTATAGTGTTTAGATTTCATCATACATGGGTTAGTAATAATCAACACATTCCAGGGTTAGGTATAACAGCATGCATAGATATTCCCATTAACCCAGACACCAGATACGGAACAGTTGCATAGCAAACAAAACACATGCATATATGGGACCACAGTGGTAATAAGAAGAGCATGCAGGTACGTTGATGACACCATGCCAACAATGTTAGAATAATTCAATATGGCACATGCATGGGAACCATTAAAATATTTATCAAAGAAGTGGACATTATCAGAGTCAGTACATACCAGTTGGGGTAGGTATGTTGATTATTGTTGGAGATAAGGTGGGGGAGGGAAAGATGTCAATTAAGTAGTATATTCCTGTAGTCCACATTACTTTCCTAGTCAGTGCTGTTATCTGTACCTTACAAGTCTTACTACACTACCCTATAGCCTTATTTTGGTCAGTGATATGTCTGTTGTCATCATTACACATGAACTGGTTTTACCTGCAGTATACACCTCTTACCTGGTATACCTGTGGAGGGAATGTTTGTTAACACTGACTAACTGTTTGTACACATATGCCTGGATTCTGGGTTGATGGTTTGCACTATTCCATCCAACTCTTTCTGCACAGACTCTGGCCATGTGTTGACCACATGCTGGTATGCATGGACATATCTAGAATATTGCCCTCTTCCACCTTTAGTAACCTGACACACACATATACATGCTTTCCTACACATTTATATTATGTAGCACAGTGTGGGTGATAGTGACCAATGATACTTTATTATTCAGAGAAACTGCAACACTCACAATCCCCTGCAATACCGGGGTGGACAGTACCAGTACAGGTTATATTGGTCTGTATTTCTCAGCACAGTGTTCATATCCAACGTACCTGTGGGAGCAATGTTTGTTAGCACTACCTGACTGTTGCCACACAAAGTTCTAGATTACACATTAGTATTATGCACATGCATCTCAGTCTGTTACTGTACACACTCTGGTCACAGCTTGACAACATGGGAGTGTAGATAGGCCATACTTGAAATATTACTCTCCTAACAGTTTCGGGGGTTGCTACAGTGACAGGTGTGTTCTCATAATGGTTGACAATCTCATGTATTCCCTGTTTGCTGGCTACACATCTGGGATCATCCTACAGACTTACCAGGGGGACAGGCTGCAGATATGGGCACATATACTGGACATTCTGGCCTCATGTGTACAGTTGTGAGGTATGAATATGTATGCAGTCTACTTCCACTCCCAGGATTCAGATCATGGCTGTGTCTGCTACAACTTAAACACTGTGAGTATAAGAAACTGTAACGGGAAGTTAGCGGTGCTTACTGCCATGCAAACCCATGCAAACCCGCTTACAACTGCTTTAAAGTGCCTTAACCACTCTGTATCCAATGACCCGTGTTCTGCCCAGCAACAAAATAAACAGCCTCTGCAACAGCTCGAACCCAGGATCCTGTACACTACAGTCACAGCAGTTAACCACTAAGCCATCATAGCAGTACCTAAGATTCAGGTTTCAACAAACAAATCCTCACCATAGGAAAATCAAACTGAACATGTGAAATGAATCCATATACAGTGTGATGTTGTATAACCTGCTACATAACATAAATATGTGAACTGGAGTACTGCAGTAAGGTCAGATGTGAGGTGTTATTGTAATAAAGTGTTGAAGTCCCCAGGACCACATATAGTGTACATACACATGAATCACAGATAGCAGACACAGATATAACATGTAACTAATAATAAATCAATGTCAAAAGGAAAAGTGGAGGAAGATGCACACAGGTGGATTATATCTTATGAAGAAGGACCAGTCTGAAGGAGATTGGAGACTGTAAAGTGGTGGCATGGGAAAGTGTAGTTAGGCAGCATAGGATGGTGGTTTGTAGGATGACATTGGTGATCAAGAAGAGGAGGATGAGTGTGAGGGCAGCACCAAGGATCAAATGGTGGAAATTGAAAAAGGGTAATTGTGAGGTGATGTTCATGGAAGAGTTAAGACAGGCACTGGGTGGCAGTGAAGAGTTACTGAATAACTGGGTAACTACAGCAGAGCTAGTAAGACAGATGGCTAGAAAGGTGCTTGGTGTGACATCTGGAAAGATGAAGGAGGACAAGGAGTCCTGGTGGTGGAATGAAGATGTACAGGAGAGTATACAGAGAAAGAGGTTGGCGATGAAGAAGTGGGATTTTCAGAGAGATGAAGAAAGTAGACAAGAGTATAAGGAGATGAGGTGCATGGCAAAGAGAGAGGTGGCAAAGGCTAAGGATAAGGTGCATGAATAGTTGTATAAAAGGTTGGACACTAAGGATTGAGAAAAGGACCTGTACTGATTGGCTAGACAGAGGGACCGAGCTAGTAAAGATGTGCAGCAGGTAAGGGTGATAAAGGATAATGAGGGAAACATACTCACAAGCAAGAAGGGTGTGTTGAACAGATGGAAAGAGTACTTTGAGGGGCTTATGAATGAAGATAATGAGAGGGAGAGAAGGTTGGATGATATGTGGATAGGGAATCATGAATTGCAGTGGATTAGCAAGGAGGAAGTAAGGATAGCTATGAAGAGAATGAAGAACGGAAAGGCTGTTGGTCCAGATGACATATCTGTGGAAGCATGGAGGTGTTTAGGTGAAATGGCAGTGGAGTTTTTAACTAGATTGTTTAATGAAATCTTGGAAAGTGAGAGGGTGCCTGAGGAATGGAGAAAATGTGTTTTGGTACCGATTTTTAAGAATAAGGGAGATGTGCAGAGCTGTAGTAACTACAGAGGGATTAAATTGATTAGTCACAGCATGAAATTATGGGAAAGAGTAGTGGAAGCTAGGTTAAGAATGGAGGTGATGATTAGTGATCAGCAGTATGGTTTCATGCCAGGAAAGAGCACTACATATGCGATATTTGCTCTGAGAGTGTTGATGGAGAAGTACAGAGAAGGTCAGAAGGAGTTGCATTGAGTCTTTTTGGATTTAGAGAATGCATATGACAGGGTGCCTAGAGAGGAGTTGTGGTATTGTATGAGGAAGTCGGGAATGTCAGAGAAGTATGTAAGAGTGGTACAGGATATGTATGAGGGTAGTGTGACAGCGGTGAGGTCTGTGGTGGGAGTGATGGATGTGTTTAAGATGGAGGTGGGATTACATCAAGGATCAGCTCTGATCCCTTTCTTATTTGCAATAGTGATGGACAGGTTGACAAACGAGATCAGACAGGAGTCCTCATGGACTATGATGTTTGCAGATGACATTGTGACCTGTAGTGAGAGTAGGGAACAGGTGGAGGAGACCCTGGAGAGGTGGATATATGCTGTAGAGAGAAGAGGAATGAAGGTCAGCAGGATTAAGACAAAATATATGTGTGTGAATGAGAGGGAGGATAGAGGAATGGTGAGGATGCAGGGAGTAGAGGTGGTGAAGGTGGATGAGTTTAAATACTTGGGATCAATAGTTCAGAGTAATGGTGAGTGTGGAAGAGAGGTGAAGAAGAGAGTACAGGCAGGATGTAGTGGGTGGAGAAGAGTGTCAGGAGTGATTTGTGACAGACGAGTACCAGTAATAGTGAAAGGGAAGGTCTACTAGAGGGTAGTGAGAGCAGCTATGTTATATGGGTTGGAGACAGTGGCACAAGATGTTAAGCTTTGCACTGGGTGTGACAAGTATAGACAGGATTAGGAATAAGTATATTAGAGGGTCAGCCCAGGTTGGAAGGTTTGGAGACAAAGCCAGAGAGGCAAGATTACGCTGGTTTGGACATGTGCTGAGGAGGGATGCTGAGTATATTGGGAAAAAGATGCTAAGGATGAAGCTGCCAGGTAAGAGGAAAAGAGGAAGGCCTAAGATAAGGTTTATGGATGTGGTGAGAGAGGACATGCAGGTGGTTGGTGTGACAGAGCAAGATGCAGAGGACAGGAAGAAATGGAAACAGTTGATCTGCTGTGGCGACCCCTAATGGGAGCAGCTGAAAGAAGAAGTCAAAAGGAAAATATAATGCTAATTAAATATTAAGCAATGCTAAGAATTGCTCAGCTCAGCTTACATGATGTAAGCAATGTGTAGTCTGGCTAACTCAATCTGCCCAGTGGTATAGTCTTTTAAGCAATGCCAACATTATGTAAGCAGGTGTGCCCATAGCTTAGCCTTTTCAAAACCGTCCAGTCATGGGAAAGTGCAGGAAATCGGGCATATTTAAACCCCACAGATGCCAGTAATTCCCATAACTGGTTGCAGCTCCCTACAGTAGGCAAAATGGCTGGAGTTGGGGAAGGCACTCGATTTAGAGCGCAGCGTTGGGGCACCCAGGAGTCCAAGATTCATGATATGGCTCCTGGTAAAACACCATGAAGAGAGACTTCTGCAGGGCCAGTACCAGGGCTCTCAATATAAAGTGGAGGCCTGGGACAGTCACATCTGTGACCTCACCAGTGCCACTGGTATCTCCTGGACTGGTGAGCAGGTCAGGCATCACCATGATGACCTGAAGTGGTAGAGGGGTGATCTCTTGGAGCAGTGGATCCAAGAATCAAGGCAGATGGCCGATGCCCCGGCAGTGAGTAAGTACCCATTCTTCTACATAGATAATGATTGTCTAGCTTGTGTATACTATGGATAGGTAATGGCTAAATATCACTGTATTTCTCTGACAGCTGCAGATGAGTGGGATGTGCACCAGCAAGCCCATGCTGCTAGGCTGCAAAAGCTGTGTCGCGAGGCAGGTTAGTAATAATCTTGCATGTACTGTCATACGAAAGAAATATTAAAGTTCTAGTAAGTGTTGCACCAGTATAAAAATGTATTGTGTATGGGATGTACTAAATAAACTAGACAATATGGCAGGAAGACTGTCATATAGGTTGTGTGGAAATAAAGGTGTAATATCTAGTGATTAAAAGTATAACTCCTGGAGTGCTTGTGTACATTCTGCTTTCATATGTTGTTGTAGTGTTGCATTCTATAAATAGTACTGTTGTATTAAGCAGTGTTACCCACACTGTTGAATGCAGTTAAAATGTGTAGGAAGTTCAGTATAACAATGTTGGAAGTCCCTAGAGGTCAGTCATATAGAACAACTGAGGGAGACTTAGAAACCTTTGCAATGCTTCACACCAGTTCCCTGATAGCACAGTGTACTGTGATGTCAACTGTAATATTTTTACCACACACAGCAGGGGGTTGAATTCCAGGAGTGGTAGCAAGTTGTATGCATAATCATACCCCACAACTGTACAGAGTTTGCTAGAATGTACAGATAGTAAGCTGTAAGCATAATCATAACCATCAACTGTACAGACTGTGGCAGAATGTTCAGGTAATAAGCTGTATGCATAGTCATAACCCTCAACTGTTCTGATCTGTCCATGATGTCCAGATAAATGGCCCATATCTGCTGCCCAGTAACCTGTTCCCCCGATAAATCAGTGAGATGATCCTAGAAATGTAGGCAGCTTATACTGACATATAATGGATAGTGAGACCTGAACATAAAAAGAGAATATATATGAAAGCAAACCTGCCATTGTAGCATCTCACCCAAAGTGTATGACAGCTATTCCAATATGTCACATTAACACCTGCATCCTGTCAAGCCTTGACCAGAGTGTGTGCAATAATGGATTGTTAGGAATGTGCATAACATCAGCACGGAATCTGGGAGTATGTGTAGTATTCGTCAGGTAGTGGTAACAGATATTTCTCCACAGTTATAACAGGTAAGAGGTGTAGACTGTACTTGCAACACAGTTCACTTATATACTTGTCTACAAGCATGGAATCTGGGAGTATGCGTAGAATTTGTCAGGTAGTGTTAACAAAGTTCCCTCCACAGCTATAACAGGTAAGAGGTGTAGACTGCAGTTACAACACAGTTCACTCATATACTTGTCTACAAGCATGGAATCTGTGAGTATGTGTAGAATTTGTCAGGTAGTGTTAAAAATATTTTCTCAATAGCTATAACAGGTAAGAGGTGTAGACTATATGTAAGACACAGTCCATGTATATACTAATCTAAAAACATACCATAGTACAAAGTAAGGCCATTGGGTAGTGTAATAATACAAGTAAGGGACAGATCACTGCAGTGACTAAGAAAGTTGTGAAAACTACAGGGATATATTAGTTGTTAACTGACCTCTCTCTCTCATCCCCAACATATGTGCAACAATAACCTAATTACACACCTAAATGGGTACGTGTACACTCCAATCATTTGTTGGGGCATATGTCCTATTGGTTTATAAATATTCACACTTGGTTCTATGCATGTGCCATGTTAATATACTCCTATATTGGTGGCCTGTTGCCATCAATGAAACCTGCATGGTGTTGTAATGGCCACTTTTGTCCCATATATGCATGCGCTCTGCTCACCCTGCAACTGTTGTAAATCTGGTGTCTTGGGTTAACTGGAATACCTATGCATGCTGTTATAACTAATCCTGAATGCTGTTGACTATTACTAACCAATATCTGTCCTAAAACGGCAACACCACAGCTCATATGGGAAGGCAGGTCCCAGCAGACCAACCTGTCCCACCTCAGCTAGCCATGGCACTAGGCACCAGCACATCTGGGGTCCAGCCTGGGACCTCCTCCTCCTCCGTTGGCCCTGCACCACCTTCAGGTGGAACTGCCTCAGGGGATGGGGCTTGGCCCCCCCGGGAGCGGGGGGCAGAGAGGTACTTGTCAAACACTGTCAGGTCTGGGCTGTGGTGTGTAGGGAGCTCAACAGGGCGATTCGAGACCAGCTATGCCAGGTTGAGGGCCACGTGGCGCAATTAGAGGGTGACCCTGCTCCTCCTACCCAGCACAGCCATCTTTGGGGTCGTGAACGTGCAGTGATGACTGCCCATGGGTGGGGGCCTCAGTCCCACTGTTTCCATTTTGGGGTCATGGGCTTGTGACTTCCAAACACCCCTCCCCACATATACTGCCACTGTATGTGTCTTGTTTGTCTTGCCTGTTAACCTACCCAACCTACCTCCGCAAATATACCTACTACCCCTCCCCAACATCCCACTCTCACCTAAAAAAAAGGGACAATCTGTTCCCACAAAAAAAATCACCCCATACATAGCTGTCCATTTTGTACACGTGTCCACTGGACACAAGTAATCTGGTCTAATTGGCATAACAACAAATTATTGTCCTCACCCACACTCAGGGGTTTGAGTGTCCAAATCTACCTCCAAATTCAGTGTATATGCACAGCTGTTGCTGTAGAAGGAATGGGCAGATATGGACCTTCTCTACACCCTTCCTGCACATCCCTGGCTATTTTCCCTACTGTCTTTCCCTCTTTGTGCCCCCTTTTTCACCACTTTCCTATCGACCCCTTTTTCTTTTCTTTTAAAGAAATTAGCACGGGGGTAAGTGGGAGTAAGCACTTTTAAGCAGCAGTAAGTGGGTTTAAGCCTGTTTGCACGGGGTAAGCACTGCTTAAACAGGTTAAGCAATTCACAAGGTAAAAGAATATAAGAAACTGTAACTGGTAGTTAGCATTGCTTAGCTCCACACAAACCCACACAAACCCGCTTGCAACTGCTTTATAGCACTTTAATCACTCTATATCCAACGGCCCGTGTTCTGCCCAGCAACAAAATAAACAAACTCTGCAAGGCTTGAACCCCGGACACTGGCACACTATAGACAAAGTGATTTACCACTAAGCCATACCAGATACACATAAATCTAATGTTTTCAGAAACATATCATTCAGCCCAGTCATGCAACAGTACAGAGAATCTATGCCAACATCTAAACGTATGTGTGTGTGTAAATATATTAATATATAAATAGATACAACATATCTATATATGTCGATATATATATATATATATATATATATATATATATATATATATATATATATATATATATATATATATATATATATATATATATATATATATATATATATATATATGTATATTTAGAAATATACACACATATATAAATATATATGAACATATATACATGCAAATGCCTACATCGACACATAAATATATATAAGTCTACACCTATATGTCTACATATACACAGCAAGGTACATATATGTATGCAGGTATATATCTATGTAGGTATATACGGACAAAGTAATATATATGTAAGCAGATACATCTGTAGATAGCAACAGTGGATTAACAAAAACAAATATGTTCACATACACCATTAATGGAGTTGAGAGGCCCCAAACAATATACTTCTTGTACGAATAGGCATACCCCCCCCGCAGCCAGACATGTCTGCCCTGCAATCCACTACCAAGTGTTGCAGATCCCATAACCAGGACCTGACATGGGCACAAGATGTTAACAGTACTACATCCCACCTGTATGATGTCAGGCTGGTATTGTTAACATATCATGCAGTACAGTCTGGCTCCCATAGGAAATGTAAAATGTGGAAGCTATCAACACCCCAGGATACATATACACAGACACATATATACAGATACAGATATACATATATATAGATATACGTGTGACTACACATACACATGCAGAGATATGTACAGTAAGATGCATATGTAGAAGTTGCACAGAATATGGAACAGCCACTATGCCTACAGTTCACACCTGAACACCTGAACACTGTATGGGCCACCCATACAAATGACACTCATTGCCTGCAACATATACCCACTGAGAGGTCATAGGACAAAACACCACACACAGGTTTGCAGAAATGGAAAACCTTTATTTGTGTACTATTACAGTTCTATATAATATTGCTATTCTAATTAGGATTGTCTTCATAGAAATGGTGTGTGTGCGATGTCACATCTGCTTTCCACATGTGTGCCATTGACTACTGACAGACATTCTAAGGGCATCATAGTAAAGTACCGCTGCTAGAACGTACTGCCCCTATCGACTGCAGCAGAGATATTGGCCAATATGTGTGGACATTCTGACACACTCTGTACAGTCCAGAGGTATACACAGAACCCCTTAGTGCAAAACATGTTTACCATGCCTAACAATATGAATGTTAACGCCATGTAGATGGGTATAACACATAACGACTGGTACACTTATGCCACCATAGGTTATGCACTCACACACCTCTGTCTGGCCTGACACATAATAACCACTGGCACAGGGGTGCCATGACCACATGCTACCCACTAGATATTGACATACATCTGTACAGCATCCCACTGGTTTGTCTGGCATACATGACTGTTAAGGGAGGCCCAGCATCAGAAGTACATCTGGCAAGTATCTGCATATGACATCTCACTGGGTAAGTATGATAAGCTGCTAGGCATGTAACAATGCACTGTGCAGGCTACAGGCAGACTGGCTCAACACTGGGCTACATCTCCTATGGGGGAATGCACATGTACCTGCATATATAGCAGGCTATACAGGTAAGATACACCTGTGTGAAAGGGCATAACTGCAACCAATGAGAACACTGCCACAGCCACATATGGCAAGCTAGCATGATATTACAGTATATGGGCTATCTGTTCGACACCATCCTCATATGTGCCACTCACAAACTAACCCTAGATGTATTGGGCTGCTACACAATTTGGTCTGATGGCTGACTGTGGTATGGGACATGTGTGTGTATGGCCCTACAAACATGTAAGCCAATACGGTAACATACAGTGGAGCAGCATGTAACATCAGATAGGACAGGACCTAGGACGATGACAACTACCGCAGTCTGTACACAGGTCAAGGTACATATTAACAATACACACACTGTCGACATTCACCATAGGTACACAGACCTCAGTACTGTACAAACAACCACAATATGTCCAGGTTATGTCATCAAATATAACCCCTACTGTACATAACATGTGTAGCAGTCTGATATCTCACTGACTTGTTATCAGATATGATGACACTAATTATGGTGTACAGCACATATGCACCTCTTAATGCATGACATATTTACAAAGGTTGACTGAGTTGTGGCTGGAAGCACATAACACAGGGCCAATATTGACACGTTGCTGTGATAACATCATACATTTACTGTTGCAACAGGGTTTGTTGCAACATATGTCCTATGAGGGATATGAAGTCAGTAACTGTCATGGCTTTCACCATCTATAGACTGCAATCCTCACACTACCTTCTGCAGTTCACAGATACATGTCCTGTGGGTAACACATGACACCAAAGGCACCACACACTGCCCAGTCTGCAGATGACCCTACAGATGGGGAGTCCTCATAAACATACAACTGACATAGCAGGTATTCATACATGTAGGACAGCCATATCTGCACACACCCTGTTAAACTAATATTTCTCCAAATGCAGCATAGCAGCACTTACAGTCTGTAGTCAGGTCAGGCACATCCCCTCCTGTGTGTTGGCCTGTTTCCACAGAGTATGTTGTCAGAGGTAAATCCCCACTCCATCTGAGATGCTGTTTGCCAAACAACAGAATGAGTTCCTGCTCACAGTGAATGATAAGGACCAACAAAAACATGATGTTCCTAGATATTGGAGTGTGTTTCCATGCAATTGGCTATGGGAATGTTACCACAGCTGTTCCGCATGCAATCAGGTAGGGGAGGGCTGCAATTCATGCAGAGGCCATCAGCTGATCATGAGCATTACCTAAAATACACATGTTGCTGCCTAAGAAAAGCAGGTATAGGTTTCCACATCTACCAGTGAGGGAGTGAGAGAGCCAGACAGAGGCATCGACAATTCAAGGAGGGGTGGGAGAGTAAAACCTAAGCATGTTTGTGTCACACACCTACCAGCACAGGGTATCAAACCCCTGATGACTATGTAGTGCTATCACAGTCCTATGCAGTTGCTGGTTGTGCCACATAGGTTACCTGTTGTGGAGTCCGCAGAACATATATATGATGGTGAGTGACATCTGCAACAGGGATATGGTAGCTATACGGTAGGTGATGTACACATGCCTGTCTTCATGAACAGGTGCCAGCATCAACATAGCCACACTTTCACAGGGATGCACACACATTGACACACTTGGCAGGACCAGGAATACAGCTCATCCCTAGTGAGATTGCCAAAACACATTACTGTGCAGGTATCACATGCACTACATGGGTCATATAGGGGTTATATGGGCAAAGGGTATGGGAGGTGTCTGACATCAGACAGCATGCTTCAGTATGCCACTGGGGGTTGTAGTGAGTATGGATGTGATCATATACATCATACAACACACACACAAACACACAGGATGCTAGTGCTGACATGCATGGGTGCATTTCTGCATGGGTATGTGGTGGTCAACTGTGCCAGACGGCTATACAAGGCTAGGTGATGGATATACATTGGCATAAGGCCACATGGCAATGGTCTGCTTTGTGGCTCAGGCCTGTGGTTTCTGCATTTGCCCACACAGGTGGGTATTGTATCCACCATTCAGTCACCTGGGTGGCTATTGCGTCTGGCCAATGCTGTGCATCGCTTGCCATGTATGTGTTCCCTAGTCCATGACATTGATGGTGTATGGGATGTGCACACCTCCCACATGCATGTACAGTGACTTGTGGAACTGTACCTGGGGTGTTGGGCCCATGTTGTGTACACAGATTATCATTAGATGTGCCAGTCTTTGCCACCTGTGGCAGGAACTGGTAATGGATAGCAGGTTAACCCTGCATCTACATAGGTAGCATGCTAATGGCATTCCCTGGCATCAGTGGCATTTGTCCATACAGGGCATGTTTTCAGGCATGGTATGTCCTTTGTGGGTCACATGTGATGGCACCACAGGTGTTGCAGGTGTCCAGTGGTGAACTTGGGGAAGGTGCACTGTCTGCATGTATGTGCCTATTGGACAGATGGACAGGGTGCCATGCCCTCTGTAGGCCACTGCAATCACGCCATAGTTACTATCAGTGGCCAATGTGCAGTGTATTACACACATATTGGCTGTTGCCTTGGCATGTGTGTGTGTGTATGTGACATGGGTTGAGAGTGTACTCTGTGTAATACTGGGGTTATTAACTGTAATTGCCTCACCATGATGTCACATATATGGGTATGGATTTGCACCCCAGCCTCTCAGCTATTTCATATCTGTTATCCCTGTACAGTGGACATTGTGGTATAGGGCCACCATAAAAGACATTTGCAAAACCCACCCCACATTGGGCCCAGGTGTCACACACACAGGATACAAGTTAAAACCACACACACACACACACACACACACACACACACACACACACACACACACACACACACACACACACACACATCATGTCTGGGAGTTGAACCCCTACCTTGCTATTTTATTACACTACACAGCTATAGTACGTGTCTTAGAGATTATTGGAGAACTCCTTCCCCAAAGGTGTATTTCACATTGGCTGCCATCAGCAGGACTGCCAAAGTAGGCCATTGGACATGTACTGAGTGTGACTAGCCTAAAATGCATTGCTCTCCACACAAACATTGAAACACACACAAAACACCCACAATGGGCATGCATGGGTATAGAGCCCCTAACAGAGGTCTTTATCACACTATAGTATGGAGCTGTCATCGGATGCACCACAGGAATTACAGGAGAGCTCCTTTCCCAAAGGTGTATTTCACATTGAACAACATCAGCAGGACTGCCAGAGTAGGCCATTGGACATGTACTGAGTGTGACTAGCCTAAAATGCATTGTTCCCCACTCAGACATTGAAACACACACAATGGGCATGTGTGGGTATAGAACCCCCAACAGAGGTCTATATCACACTATAGCATGGAACTGTGATAAGACACACCACAGGGATTACTGGAGAGCTTCTTCCTCAAAGGTGTATTTCACATTGTATGATATCAGCAGGACTGCCAAAGTAGGCCATTGGAAATGGACTGAGTGTAACTAGCCTAAAATGCATTGCTCCTCACACAGGCATTGAAACACACACAAAACATCCACAGTTGACACATGTGGGTGCAGAACCCCTAACAGAGGTCTATACTGCATGACAGCATAGAGTTGTTATAGCATGCGCTACAGAGATTACTGGGCAACATTTTTCCCAGAGGTCCATTTCTTGGTGGATGGCGTCAGCAACCTTGTCAAAGTAGAACATACAAATTGTATGGAGTGTGACTACCCTAAAAAGCATGTCTCTCTACACAGACAGGCCCACACACCTGCCATGTCTGGGAGTAGAACAGCTACCTACCTAATGTATTGCTGTACACAGTTACAGGACATGCTACGGAGATTACTGGGGGGCAGCTTCCCAGAGATGTATTTCTAGGTGGTTGACATCAGCAGCCTTGCCAAACATGACTGTTTGAATTGTAGAGAGTGTGACTAACCTAAAAAGCATTGTTCTTTATACACACACACACACACACACACACACACACACACACACACACACACACACACACACACAGTTGCCATGTCTGGGAATTGAACTCCTACCTAATTATTTTATCACACTACAGCAGTGCACCATTATGGGACATGCTATGGACATTACTGGGATGTGTTCTTTCCAGGGATGTATTTCTAGGTGGATGACATCAGCAGCCTTGCCAAAGATGAGCATTTGAATTGTGGGGAGTGTGACTACCCTAAAAAGCATTGCTCTCTACATAGACACACACAGTTGCCATGTCTGGGAATTGAACACCTACCTATTTTATCACACTACAGCAGTACACCGTTAGGGGAAGCACCACGGAGATTACTGAGATGCATCTTTTCCAGAGATGTATTTCTAGGTGGATGACATCAGCAGCCTTACCAAAGTAGAGCATTTCAATTGTAGGGAGTGTGACCACCCTAAAAAGCATTGCTCTATATACATACACACACACACACACACACACACACACACACACACACACACACACACACACACACACACACACACACACACACACTCTTGCCAAGGCTGGGGTTAGAACTCCTAAGTAACTAGTTTATCACACTACAGCAGTATGCAGTTATGGGACACACCACATAGAGCACTGGGATACAAGTATCCCAAAGGTGTATTTCACAGTAGATGACCTCAGCAGGCTTGTCATAGTGGGGCTATGGGGAGGGTATTGTGTGTGCATGGGCCATGACCCATTCATCTAGGGGTTGACATGCCACATGCAGGCACAACCTGGGTCATATTCCACAGATACGTGTATACAGCTGCTAGATCACTACTTACTTGAACAGTCATGTTGCACAGCTTGCACATGCACCACATACTCTGTAATGGTGACAGATACTGGTAGCTAGTATCTGCAGAGTGTGGCATCAGACCCTTGTGTGGTTGTGGCCCTTTAGGTATGTGCTGGGTGGGAGAGCCCTGGATGTCTCCTTGTCACAGTCACCCTCTTCCACACATCTATGTATGTCTACCTTTGGCTTGTTATAGTGTGTTGTCTTTACAAATATGCCTACATTCATATCCACTGTGTGGGCAAAGCATGTGTGGTGCATACTGAGGAGTGTCTGCACTAACATCTGCAGCTGCCAGATGTGTCTGGTTCACTGGTGTTTGCAGACATGGTCTTCATGTGTTTATGTGTGTGACCATGCCCAGTATGACCTTTCAGTATGTTGTTGACTGACATTGCCTTCATTACTCTAAGTGTGTGGGCATGCCCAGTATGGCCATCTGTACTGAATGTGTGGATCGAGTCCAGGAAGTTTGTACTGCAATGCTGACCTTTGTGTTGTACACCTACAGGTAGCATACTGTCTCATCAGGGTATCCGTCAATCATTTGGCATGGACTGTTACCACATTTCTGCATAGGATGGGGGGGGCACACCTGACTATTTCTACATTTCTACACAAGATTGTGGGGGGGGGTGGCACAACTGACTGTTACTATATGTCTACGTGGGATGGGGGCACACCTGACTATTTCTACATTTCTACACAGGATTGTGGGGGGGGGCACACCTGACTATTACTATATGTCTATGTGCGATGGGGCGGCACACCTGACTATTTCTACACAGGATTGTGGGGGGGATACACCTGACTGTTACTATATTTCTACGTTGGATGGGGGGGCACACCTGACTATTTCTACATTTCTACGCAGGATTGTGTGGGGGACACACCTGACTGTTACTATATGTGTACGTGGGATAGGGGGGCACACCTGACTATTTCTACATTTTTCCATAGGATTGTGGGAGGGCACACCTGACTGTTACTGTATTTCTACATAGGGTGGGAGCACACCTGATTATTTCTACATTTCTACACAGGATTGTGGGGGGGGGCACACATGACTGCTACTATATTTCTACGTAGGATGGGGGCACACCTGATTATTTCTACATTTTTACACAGGATTGTGGAGGGGGCACACCTAACTGTTCCTATATGTATACGTGGGATGGGAGGCACAACTGACTATTTCTACATTTTTACACAGGATTATGGGGGGCACATCTAACTGTTACTATATTTCTATGTGGGATGGGGGGCACACCTGACTATTTCTACATTTCCACACATGATTGTGGGGGGCCACACCTGACTGTTACTATATTTCTACGTAAGATGGGGGGGCACACCTGACTATTTCTACATTTCTACACAGGATTATGGGGATGCACACCTAACTGTTGCTATATTTCTGCGAAGGATGGGGGGGCACACCTGACTATTTCCATGTTTCCACATAGAATTGGGAGCGGGCCACCTGACTGTGACTACATTTCTATGTCAGATGGGGGGGGTACATGTGACACGTACACATTTGCTATGTCTGTAATGGTATGTTGGGTAATCCATTTCAGTCTGTAATCTTACCTATCGTGCTGGCTAGAGGCATACCAGTGTACTACAGATCTTAGCTTTTAATTACCTACATATTTAGCAGAGCCTTTGTTTGTGTTTGTCTACACCTGTCCTGCTGGCTGTGACTGTTGTTGGGTATGTGACCCCCCCCCCGACTGGCATGTGTGAGTCACTTACCTTGTGAGTGTCCCAGTATTGGGGGTGGTGCTGCAGGGCTGCCTATGACAGATGCACATAGTACACTCCCTACACATGGTTAGGCACAGGTAGTGTAATGTTTGGCATCCCTTTTACTGTATGTGAGAGTCAGAGAGAGATGTTATTCCCTGGGTCCCTCCGGTGTCAGTGTATGTGCTATGCGTTGCCTCTTTGCCAAGGCCAGGGCATACTGGGCACGCCTCCTTCTGCCTACTGGGGAAGGGTCAGGTTGCTCCTCCTCCAAGTCACTCTGTGCCTGTGCAGGCCTTGGCAATGGTGGGGGGCTGTGTGGCCCTGCCCTGTTCTGTTCCTGCTGCAGCTGTTTCCACAGGATCATATTGTGTAGCATGGCACATACAAGGACAATTTGGGTACATGTAGCTGGTGAGTATTGCAAGGCTCCACTGGATGTGTTCAGGCACAGGATCCATGACTTGAGCATCCCAAAGACACACTCTACTATAATTTGTGTCTGTACCTGTGCCTCATTATGGAGTTCTTGTTCAGGTGTGTGTGCATTTCTGATGGGTGTCATCAACCATGGCTCCAGTGTGTATCCAGCATCCCCCATAAGGTGATCCTGAGGGATGTCCCCATTAGCAAATCTCTTGTACAGCTGTGTCAGATGCCAGATGTGGGAATCATGATAGCTTCCAGGGCAGCCAGCACACACATTCATTATTATGCCCTGGGCATCACACATGACCTGGCAGTTGATGGAGGAGAAGCCCTTGCTGTTGATGTAAACCCTACCCTGCTCACCAGGTGGTGCTTTGATGCATATGTGCGTGCAGTCTATTGCACCCACTACCTCAGGGCATTCTGCTATTTGGTGGAACAGTTGCATATTGCTTGCCAACGCCTCATGGGTGTTGGGGAAATATATGTGCTCACGGACATGTGCTGACATGGAATCCAGGAACTGATGGAGTACCCTGGATGCTGCTGCCTGTGAAATCCACATCATATCCCCAGTTGGCCTTTGGAAGGCACCTGTAGCTAGTATTCTTCGGCCTACACATACTTTGGTATCCACTGGGATGGGTTCCCCTCTGTTAGTTCTGTGTGTCAGGCATGGCTGGCACAGCTCAACAATTTGCTGTAGGAGGTCCCCTTCCACCCTATAGTGCTCCACTATCTCCAGCTCATGTAGCCCCTGTAAGTTACCCTGGGTCTGTACATTCATCTCCGTCTCCTCACTATGGGTTGGTTGACAGCATTCACATCTTCATCACCCTCAGCCTCTTCCACAAGTTGTATGATAGCTATTACAGCCACTATCATTTGGCTGTTGTGAGTGTTAAAAGTTCCCCACTTGTTTACACTGGTGGTGTAGAGTGTGGGAAAAACCAGAGGGGAAGGTGTTTGCTTAGTTTATGGTAGTGTTCTGGGATGGGCTGGTCTGCTGCCTGTGTAATTGGCTGATTCTGATACATTTCTTCTGCCAGCTAAGTTAGTTCTCCTTGGTTACCTTCATACTGCTGTTTTCCCTTCCCATTGCCTTCCTGCTTAAGCCCGTGTGTATGCTGCACAAACAGAGTGCTCAAATGTGCACAGTGCTGCTATTTCCTGGTTTAACCTCTTTTTTCTTCCTATAAAACCTGGTGTGCTGCTCACACACCCGCTTAGGCTTTGTAAAGAGTGCTAAGCAAGTTTAGACACACTCCCCTAGCTTAGCTCTGCTAAGCTAGGAGTAAACCCGAGCCACAGGGCTCCAATCCACTTACACATAGCCTGACATACACCCCCATGATGTCACCTAACTCCTAGGCTTGCACCAAGCTATTCCTGCTCTTATACTGTTCGGACCTGACTCACATGTTGGGGAAAACTGGGATTCACTATCCTTCCCCTCATTTGCATAGGATTGCCTGCTAATGCATAGTTACATGTCTCACACTGAGCCTCCCCCCTTAGCAACCACTACTCACTGGCCAGATTGTCTTCTGCCTGACATTGACTTGCATGGCAGAATAGTGATTTCAGTTAGACTGCTTATTTTGGGTTTATTTTCTTATTTTTCATCCGATCCCATTTGCGCGCTGCTGCCCTATGCTTAAACAGCTGTGATTGTCTAAAAAAAGTTGATTTTTGTGTTTTTTTATGTTTGCAATGCCATTGGCCTTATACTTGGCCATTAGCATGCTTACTACACAATATGCAGCCTTTATTTGGAGCTGTTATAGCTCCGTTTTGGATTTTGCAGAAAACCGATTACATTTCTGCAGATAGCAAAGAGTCTTGCACAGACTGTTGCAAGCTTCCTGGATTGCAATATCACCTCATTTGCATGGATTTCACCTGCAAATGGGGTGATTTGCATACCAGGGCTTAGTCTGTGCATGATTAGTGCAGGAGCACTCGTGCACGCCCCTGCAAGCTGTTCATGGATCGCATGGCAGACATATTGCCTGCCTGAGCTTTTGCACCAATTTTGCACCCAGTGTAAGCTTTTGAGAATCTGGGGGACTGTGTGGTATTTTATGCTGTCTCAAAGCTAATACTGATGTATGCTGACTTTTTTGTGTACTTTAATGTTTCTAGAGCTTGTTTCCTGAACTCCACTAAAAAGGTGACATTCCATTTGGAAATGTCCAGTCAACAAATAACAACAAGAAAAAAAGCAACAGTAATAATAATAATAATAATAATAATAATAATAATAATAATAATAATAATAGTAATAATAATAGTTCTAAATTACAGCTCTAAGTTACAACAGTGCCCATAGTTCTTGATTGATTTTTATTAGTTCTGCAAATATAATAAATGAAATAAGTTCAGCAATTACACACTAAAAACTAATGGATCAAGTCAGCCAAACAGACTTTTTAATTTATTGTTCTACTTAAGATCACTAGATTTTTTCCAGATCAGTTGATGAATGGAAGAGGAACTCATAAGCAGATGTTATCTGTTTGTTGTTATAGAAAAGACTGCTGGAAACAAAAGAAAAGTGAAGCATCAATGACTATACTTTTCTTTGTGCTATTGCACTGTAGGTAGTTATTGCTTCAGGCTGCAGAAAAACTGCTGGTTGCCACTTAAGGCAGCAGCAGAGATGGATGAAGTGGCAAAACTTGTGATGTGTGTGTTCCTTAAAGCTTTGAAGTGAACTGGAAGAAAAGAGGTTCTGACTGCAGGCATAAAATATGCTGTCACTGCCTCAGGGTATATAATCCTTCGGATCATTAGCCTCTTGATGAAACTGATAATATTGCAGGTCTGGGTATACGACATATCCTGATAAATATTTGAACAATTAAAAATAAGTAGATATATGTGCAATTTCTACATTGCTGCTTCCATCATATTTTTCTAACATCTGTGATAATAATGTAATTTAAAAGAAACAAAACAAAACAAATAAAAAAAAACACCACAGCAATCTTCATTTTAAAAGTATTTGTGTATTTGTATTATTTCACAGATTTAAACTATGTACTTGCTAAAATCATGGGAGGGGAGTTCAAACTAGCTGAATAGTGTAACTGAGGCCAGATAAAAGAGACTGTGATATACATTCTAGTACTTTCCAAATAAGTTGCATACCAGAATAATTCTACATACTTCCAAAGCTTTCACGTGTACCTATATTGCATGGCTGGTATGGACAGTGTTTGACTGTTTTCACTTTCTATGTTACAAGATCTCTCCACCATGACATCATTTACTGCTTCCTTCCATTTAGATGGAGTGCAGATTGTTTTATTTATTTATTTTTAGTAAGCATAATGCAGCAGTGTTAGTAGCTTAACATTTAGCACACTTGCCTTTGGTGCAGAAGGCTGTGGGTTCCATTCCCATATCAGCTAGAGTAATTGCTGACATTGTGGTGCAGCATAAGGAGGATGTTGTCTTTTGGATGAGATTTTAAACTGAGATTCCAGCTTCTTGAATTGGTGGTAGTTCAGGTGGATGTAAAAGATCCCATGGCACCTAGGAGAAAAGAGTAGGTGTCCTTTATTTATTTATAAAAAAATAAGTCTTCTTGACAACATATTTACATATTTACAAATATTTACATATTTACAAATGTACAAATATATAAATATACTAATTTATTTACAAATATTTATACTTTCTTTTACAATCATACTAAATTTTCATCCCTATTACACCTCCACTCCTTTTTCCATAACCATCTGTTTTTACTTAATACTGTTGCTAAAATTCATTTACCATTAAACACAATTTCATTAATTTTTTTCATTCAATATAACCTGTATAACATGAAAACTTTTTATCTATTCTTTTAACATATTATTTACTTCTATTCTTATAATAACCACATTTAATCATATCCATGTTTATTTTATTCACTTCTTTTATATCTGTGAAAAACTCTTCCTTATGTAGTTACCTCATAACTTTTTTTACTCACATTTCAAAAACACGTTTCATAGTTTCTTCTTGACATTGTAAAGACATTCTACTACTTTTCTTTTTATGTGGTATATTTCATTTTACTGGCAATTTATCTGTTACCAGTCTCCACAAAAAATCTTGACACTCTACTTTCTGATTGCACTATTTGCTTCTTATTTTCATAGCTTTATTTTTTTCATCTGCTAAATTTCCCATGTTTGTACACACTTTTATCTTTACATTCTTATACAATGCTTTTCTAACGTTTTCTATATCACACATTTTTATTTTCCTCAAAAATATTTTTCCTTGATAACATTTTATTTTTTCATTTATACACTCTTTTTCTTTTACTCTTTTTATAATACCCCGAAATGTATCATACTAATATCTAAACAGTTTTACTACTAATCTCTCATATTTTTCATTTATTCACTTTAACACTTTGTACAAACTTAATGAAGCAGCATACACTACTAGGTTAATTAACTCTAAACCTCCTTCCTCTTTACGTACATTCAGAGCTCCTCTTTTTACTGGGTTTAAACTAGAACCTCAACTAAATGAAAAACTATATGCAATAATTCCTTTTCAAATGCTGTTGGCAAGATAAATACACTTGCTTAGTATGCTATTTTCCCATCAGTACTGAATTTATCAAATAAGCCCTTTTTCTCAATGATAATGTATATGTTCTCCTGAAAAGACAGATTTGTTTTATTTCTTATGTTGTTTTTCCCATTGAATTCTACTTATATCTTTATTCCCAAATTTTATACCTAGCATAGAAATTTAATTAATTGTAAAATATACACACCCATATCTTTACTATGTCACCTAAATCTTTACTTTTCTCTTTATTTAATGCCATTCCTATCACTTCAAGACACTCATTTGTGCAAATTATCACTTCTTTAATCCAAATTTTGTTTTTTTGCAATTATTATAATGTCATCTGCATATATTAATAGAACTGGAATTCTTAACCCTTTAGGTGTTATATAATCTGCCTCCTTCATTTTGTGATTTACTTCACATACGAACACATTCATAACTATTTCAAAAAGTATACAACTCATTGCATATCCCTGTCATACAGGACTCTTTGTATGTACCTCTTGGCTTAACCAGCCATTTACCAGTATTTTTACTTTATTATTACTATACACTGACATACATAATTTCCTAATTTTCTCACTTATATTAAATTCTTTCATTACTACCCATAAGATTTCATGTCCAATTGTATCTAATAAATCCAAAAGAATGAACTGGGGCATGGGGGAATGGTGTTAAAAACTTTAATTAAATGGGTAGATTATAAAACAGATTATAAAACAATGTGAGTGCTTTTGCATCTATCGCAGATGCTTTATCAGGCAATACAAATGCATTAAAACATTGTTACAATTTAAAGCAATTTAGTTACAAACTAGCCAATGAAGAATCACTTGTGTAAGTCCCTGGCTTTCAGGTGTAGTCTTAAAGAAACACAGTTATTCAACCCATATCCCTTGCCCAATTGCAGAGTAACAATCCATTTAGTTTAGCAGAAGCAGGATTTTTGTTTCCCCAATTGTATCAAATGCCTTATTAAGGTCTCACATTATGATTTTTGCTTCTTCTTTTATATTGATAATGTCATTCATAATTTAACTATCATTAATAATTCTTGACAACCATTTCCCTTTGGGTGGTGCAGTGTTTAACACTGTCACCTCCCAGCAAGAGGTTCTCTGGTTCAGTTCTCAGCTGAAGTGCCTTCTGTGTAGAGTCTGCATGTCCTCCCTGCATTTGCATAGGTTTCCATTGGGTATTCTTATCTCCTCCCACATTCCAAAGACATGCATCTGCAGTGTTTCTCCCTAGGCATCTGCTGAAAATAGACTCTGTCCTAGTTGGACTTTCCCAGTCAACAAATGTTAAATAAATATTTATACTACATATACTGTCTTCTATAATATTTTCTATTTTAGTTTCAATTTTCTTTTGTAGCATTTCCATAAAGATCTTATAATCATTATTATTCAGTAGTATTGGCCTGTAGTTTTTTAATTGTCTTCTACCTGCCTTTATCAATATGAATTTAAATATTTCACTACACAATTCTTTAAACTTAAAACCCTTCATTTAACTATTCATTCAAAATCTTTATAAAATATATTTTTTTGCCAGTTCTATAAATTTTTATACATTTCATACCCTATTCCATGGGGTCTAGCGGCCAAATCTATATTCACTTGTCCTAATACTTTATTTAGCTTATTTAAAGAAATCTCCTTTTCCAATTCTTTATTCTCTTTTTCTGTTAACTATTTTACTTTACATATTTTTTCACTACCTTCTATTTTCTTTAAACATTTCTTGTATTTATTGTACTACACTATTCATAATTTTTCCTGAGTTCTTTCTATTTCTACTTTTACATTTTTTCTCTTATTACACTACCATCTTCTTTTAATAATATGCTTACGTAACTTGATACTTCTTCCCTTTTTCATTATAAAATATATCTTTGTTTATATAACAATTCATGTATTTTTTCTTTTTTTTATTTCATATGCCTTTTCTTTGTCAAAGTACTTTCTGTCATTATGTTTTTAATCTTCCAATACATATATGTTATTTTATATTTTTCTTTCTGTACGTTTCTCATATCATATTGCCACTGTAAAAACATTTCTTATATTTTCCTTAAATATCATCAACATTCAGACCATTTTTATAAAATGTTATAGTAATATGATCTTTCCATAACTGTATTACTAATCTCTCTATTTCTTCATTCCATGCTTTCTCGTTCATCCTTTTTATTCATTTGCCTATAACATATATATATATATATATATATATATATATATATATATATATATATATATATATATATATATATATATATATATATATATATATATATATATATATATATATATATATTCCTTGTTTTTCTTTATCTCTAGCCATATTGCAAGATGATCAGAATATCCTGTTTTGACTACCTCCCCTTCTCCTATAACTAAGCATTATTGTACTTCAGTTCTATACATACCCCTTTTATGAGTCCATTAATTTTTCTCCTAAAATTTTAACTTACCACATCTTATAATTTCTCACATTTTTTTATATCATTTCCTTTCTTTTCACACTTGCCTCTTAAATCACAATTAAAATTTCCTGTTATTATAAAATTCATATTTATCACTACATAGCCTACAATCTGATAAAATAAGCTTTTCCTTTCTTTACAATTAGTATAAGTATAGAATGTTCTAATGCTATGTCCTCTTCTTTCATTTTAAAATCTACAGTGGTTTTGCTAAAGTTACATGTAATATCTTTACTGTATTTATACAGAATATAGCTATTCCAGAACATCTCTCATTTTGCAAATTCCAGATTATCTTTCCTCCCCATAGTTTCTCTGCTGGTAATCGTCTTCATTTGTTAAAAAAACTTGTGTCTTCTAATATAATTACATCTACATCACATGTATTAACGTCATGCTTCTTACTATATTCTTAATACTCTTCACATTTACAGAAAGCACTCTAAATTTTTCATTTTCACTTTTCCTTAGATTCATGATTTCATATGTTCATAGCTAATTACTAGGTTAGCATTCTTAATAAGCCATTCTAAGCCTAGTCAACCCCTTCCACAGGAGAAAATTAAACACTGTACCTTCTGTAGGTGTGAGTCAAACACCTTAACCATTATGCTAACCTCTTATTATTAGCTGTATATATTCTTTTTCATTCATTTCATTTCTGTTTTTTTTTGTCTTTTGTACTTATCCCTTTAAATTTTATTTTTCTGCATTTTAACCTTTTACCAAAAAATATTTTTTCTTTTACTACTTCTCAATTTATGTCTTCTTCATCACTTATTTCGGAACCTTTTTCAATGTCCGCCTTAATATTTTTCTCATCTATTTTTCTCTATTTTTACTATGTTTAAAATTTCTTCTATATGTTCATTTTCTTCTCTTTCTTTTTCTTTACTCTTATTTTCATTTTTGCAATCCATCCATAAATTTTCAATTTTGTTGCATCTATAACATTTCAATTTACATGTTTTTGCATTATGTCCCATTTCCCCACAGATATAACATTTTTTTTGTCACAGTTACTTATCAAATGTCATTCTGTTCTACAAAAAATGTTTTGGGTTATTCCCAGTATTTTATGACACTCCATATTCCACTCCATATTTATCATGTTTGGTATATGTATATTTTTCACTTTCTATTTTTAACACAATATTACAATCTCAGCCACCAGTCCAGACACCCCTTTTGTCATAAATGTTTGCTATGTATAGTACTTCTTTATATAAAGTTTTCAAATGCTTTTTCAATGTCTGTCTTTCTACCTCTGTTCAAAATTGTGCATGAGTTTTCTTTTTTGTTTCCCTGTTAAATGTTTTTTATCACATACAGATTCCATGGGTTACAGTCTTTGTATTTTCATATTCTCCAAGGAAATTTTCCATTGAAAAACAGTCTCAAATATAATGTCACAAAATGTATTTTTGTTAATAATAATAAATGTTCTTATCTCATGTGCTTTTTAAACTCAAAGGAGCAATTAAATTTTACCACACTTCATACCTGTCCATTTCTATGTCTTCTTTATTTTGAATCCTTACCACGTACTTTCATTTTTCATTTTCTTCTGCCTTTTCTGCTACTCCCCTTTTGCCTTCTTTCTGCCTTCTTTTACTTTCTCTGCATATGTTTCTTTTCCATCTCACCACTATTCTTCAGAATTGTCTCTGCATCATTCTTTTGTATTTTCTCCATAATGTCCCTACAGGAAACATCTTCTTCATTTTCTGTCTCACTCTGCTTCTCCATTTCATTAAGCAAATCATCCTGCAACCCTCCCAACTGGAGGGTAGTAATTATACATCCATCATTTACTGACACATCTCTATCAAACAGACTTCTTTGAAACATCTCAGAATCCTACACATATTCTCTGGTCTCAATATTTGTTTGCTTCTCCATTTCTCTCAACTCTCCATCTCCTTCTTTCTACATCTGCCTTCCTGTTTTACTGGGCTGCCTCTGCACCTGGAACTTCCTGCAGAATGTGTCCCACTCACAACAAAGATGAGTAGGAGAAGTTCCAAAATGTCCTGGCCAAATTACCCCTAGTAGTAGAAATGCCACTTCAGATTTCCCCAGAAAAGAGGCTACTAGTCTAGTGGGGCTAACTTGGTCAACAAAATATAAAGAAAAAATATTTATATAGAATATATAAGTTCTAGTGTTTTATATTGCTATCTGCCTGTCTGCAGATTCATGGTGTAGATTACTAATGGTTTTTGATCCAGTGTCAGAACATTGGTTACTCCAGAAAGTAAGATCTTATTGACCCAAAGGGTCTATCCAGTCATTAAAGTGAAAACTCACGCAGACAAGCACATTGACGCATGCAATTGATGCTTGCACACACACACACACACACACACACACACACACACACACACACACACACACACACACACACGCACACACGCACACACGCACACACGCACACACACACACACACACACACACACACACACACAGTTAATATTCTGCTTTTCAGTTAAATATACACATTTAACACATGCTGTCTTCCCTAAGGTTTCCAGTATGTCCTATGATTTTCACAAGGAGTTCACTGTATTTTTTCACTATGCCCTATGATTTTCACAGGTATTTCACTGTACTTTGTCTTAGTCTATACTTGTATGCCTTATTTTTATTTGCCTTATTTGATGTCAACCTAACCAAGCTGAAATTAAAAAAAATCAATTTAACTATAATATGCTTATAAAAATAAATAAAAATGGAGTTAATGTTAACCTATATGCACCACAGGTATTTATAAAGAGACAGACAGATTAATGAATGCTCTCATCATTGCACATCAGAAGTAATGCAAAAGTCATTCCCTGGGATTCACAAAGCTGTTTTTTCCATGCAGGAACAGTGTAAGAGTTCCTGCATGGAAAATGGCCACCGAGCAAACCAGGAAAGTGCCGTTTTCATGTGCACGGGCGGCCCTACACTGTTCCAGCACAGAAAACCAGCACACATGCAAATCACCTCATTTGCTGATGAAAATCATACAAATGAGGTGATTTTGTGATCTAGCAAGCTACCAGGTCTCCCTGCTAGAACAGTGTCAGTACAGAAATGTATTCAGAAAATAACTGAGTACATTTCTGCATCTGACAAAATGGAGGCATGACAGTTCGTGTAAAAGCATGTATTATGTTTAATACACATGCCAATGGCCAACTATAAGGCCATTAGCATTAAAAATAGATTATATATTTTTTTAAATTAAACTTTTTTTTGGCCGATCTCGGATGTTTAAACTTACGGCAGCAGCATGCAAATGGGGTCATGCCGAAAATAAAAAAAAAAAATGGGAAAAGTCAATTTTAAGTGAATTCTGCATTTTGCCATTATAGTCGGTGGCATGCAGAATGTAAACAATACCAGGGAGCATTAGTTGTCAAGGGAAAGGGTCCATTTAAATACAGTAGCTAATGATCTACTCACTGGGGTATGCAAATGAGGGGAGCTATACTGAATCACAGATTTCTTCAAAGTGTCAGCTCGTACCTAACTGTGTAGGTACAGCAATAGAACAGTATAGGTCTAAGAGCTGAATGACCTCATAACAGGGTGTGTCATGCTTTCTGTAAGCTCATTGGATTTCTGTGGCCCATGTTTGCCCTTAGCTAAGTGCAGGGGGTGTGTCGGATGTGCCTGAGCACTGTGTATATAGCCTAAATGGGTGTGCATGCTGCACTCCAGGTTTTAAACCAAAAAAAAAAAAAAAGGAGGAAATGGTAGCACTGTTTACATTTGAGCACTGGGTATGCGCGGAGCACCTCAGGGCTTAAATAGGGAGGAAGTGGGAAGGGGAAACAGCAGTAGGAAGCCAATCAAGGAGAACCAGCATAGCTGACAGGTGAAATGTATAAGAATCAGCCATTTACACTGGCAGCAGCCCAGCACACAACTATACACTATGCAAACACCTTTCAGTCTGGTTTTCCCACAAACTGTACACCAACGGTGTACACAGACAGGGAAATTTTACCTGACAAAAATAACAAAATGTTAGGGGCCACTGTTGCTCTTATACATCAATATGTGTAAGAGGATTAGAGTGGTGAAGATGTGGATGCTGATGACCATCCCACAGGGAGGAGGAGGAGAAGAGTGTACAGACCAAGGGTAACCTACCAGGTGCTACATGGACTGGAGATAGTGTAGCACTACAGGGTGGACAGGGACATTCTACAGCAAATTGTTGAGCTGTGCCGGCCCCGCCTCACTCACAGAACCAACAGAGGGGAACCTATCCTAGTTGATACCAAGGTATGTGTAGGCTTAAGAATACTAGCCACAGGTACCTTCCAAAAGACAACTGGGGATATCATGGGAATCTCACAGGCATCAGCATCCAGGGTACTCCACCATTTCCTGGATTCCATGTCAGCACATGCCGGTGAGCACATATATTTCCTCAACAACCATGAAGTGTTGACCAGCAATATGCATCTCTTCCACTAAATAGCAGAATACCCTGAGGTAGTGGGTGCTATAGATTGCATGCACATACACATCAAAGCACGACCTGGTGAGTGAGGTAGGGTCTACATAAACTGCAAGGGCTTCCCCTCCATCAACTGCCAGGTCATGTGCGATGCCCATGGCATTATCTTGAATGTGTGTGCTGGCAGCCATGAAAGCTATCATGACTCCCACATCTGGCATATGACACAGCTGTACCAGTTATTTGCCAGTGGGACATCCCATATGGCCACCTAGTGGGGGGTGCTGGCTATGCATTGGAGCCATGGCTGATGACACTCCTCAGAAATGCACACACACCTGAAGAAGAACTCCATAATGAGGCACATGCACAAACCAGAGTTATAATAGAGTGTGTGTTTGGGATGCTTAAATCACGGTTCCGCTGCCTGGACATATCTGGTGGAGCCTTGAAGTACTCTACAGCTACATGTACAGAAATGTTCATAGCATGTGCCATGCTACACAATATGATCCTGCAGAAACAGCTGCAGCAGGAACATCACAGGGCAGGGCCACACAACCCCTTCCACCATTGCCAAGGCCAGCACAGGCACAGAGGGACTGGGAGGAGGAACATCCTGAGCCTGGCCCTGTAGGCAGAAGGAGGTGTGCCCAGTATGCCCAGGCCTTGGCATAGAGGCATGCATAGCACATACACTGACACAGTAGGGACACAGGGAATGAAACCTCTCTCTGACTTGCACATACAGTAAAAGGGTTGCCAAGCATGACACTACCTGTGCTTTACCATGTATAGGTAGTGTACTATGTGCAGCTGACATAGTCAGCCCTCCAGCACCATCCTCAATACTGGCCCAGACACAAGGTAAGTCACCCTACCTATCAATTACTGAATGGAGTAGTATGTTCTGATAGTTGTATGTATGGTATGGATGCGAACATGCAAGGAATCAGGTGGCTGAATGGAATGGCAGCAGATAGTGGACACCTATATGGGCAGCATGAAATCCATAACAAATACTGGTGTCAACATACTAGGCAGTACTAAACAAGGTGACAAATCCCACCTCAGTACATTGGTGGCCCAAATAACTGTGTGTGCCCATAGGACACACACGTGCATGTTCATGAGGCTTACATACCCACCACCAGCCTCAGCCAGCAAGACAGGTGTAGATGACCATTAAGAAAGGCTGATCTACGGACTCCAATTGATGGCAATGGTGAACAGCCCCCCTCCAGACCTACACAGACAGACTATAACAGGTCTGGCAGTTGTATGTTAGTTCTGAAGGGTAAGAAGTCTGAAACTGAAATGTAGGTCAATAAAATGTAAGATCTGTACTCTACTGATATGCCTCCAGTCTGCATTATAGGTCAAAATAGAATATGAAATGGAAGCCAACAGAGTACCTGAAATACCAGTACAGTCATAGCAAATGTTTAAAGTTGTCAGGTGTGTCACCCCACAATCCTATGTAGAACTGCAGTAACATGTAAATGTGAGGAGTAATAACAGTGGAGCACATATTACCCGAGCTGGCTCAATCTACAGGATAGATTGTTGCATGTGTACAATATGCAGGGGTCTGTGTGTTAGGTTGTTGTGTGTTCAATATTGTCTGGAAGTAATCAGCATGTAGGCATGGAAGGTTGTGTCTTGGTGGCCTATGGGCAGTACTGTGGTTGATAGGGCCATGTTTTGACAACTGCAGTGCCAGCCACAATACTTCTCAGCAATACCCATGTCAGCAGTCACCCATACTGACTGTCCAGATGTCAAAAGCTGTCACTGTCTGAAAAATGGATATCTCATTAATGTGGGTACATACATACCCACAGTACACAGGTGGAAGTACCCTAGACAGAGTGCATAAGATGTAGCTGTCAACTGCATACAACTTTGTAATTGTACATATGGGTTAGCAGCACATTAGTTGTCAGTGTAGAATAGGTTCATAGGTTCATAGGTTCATACTAGGCTATCTGCCCAAGGGCATTTATAAGCCTAGCCCATAGTTATGTGGCTTTCGCCACCCCTTTAGTTTGAATAAAAACTATGCCTATCATTTTTCTGTGCCTCTGTCAAGCAGTGACACTGAAGTAATCCCTGGGGTATATCTGCGATCTCCCATCCATTGGTCAAGATTCCTCTTGAACAAGGCCAGCGAGGTGCTCTGCCTCACATGTACCGGGATTTTGTTCCACAGCATAGGGAGTCTCTGGGTGATGAATCTGTCCCTCCAGCACGTTCTATTTATAACCGTGTCAAGGTTTAAGTCTCCGCCTTGTGGTTCTGAGGGATCTAGATTTTTGAGGTGAAGCATATTCATCAAATCTGGGTTTGACATGGCCTTATATGTCAGGCACAGGTCACCTCTGAGCAAGCGGTATGAGACTGAATAAAGCTGGAGTTCTTTCAGTCGGGCAGCATAAGACATATTTTTGAGACCCTTTATCCTTTTGGTGAGGAACTTTTGGGGCCTTTCAAGCTGCATCAGGTGTCTGGTCAGATACATTCGAACGGGCATTGTACTCAATCATAGGTCTAATGAGTGATGAGTACAGGGGGACGATGACCTCCCTTGATCTAGATGTGAATCCCTTCATGATCAGGTGGGCGATATAGAAGGTTTTCCTAACTACTTTAGCAACATGAGTGTCAAACGAAAGACTACTGTCAACTTGGGTCCCCAGATCCCTGATGACTTTTTCTGTGCTCAGTGGATTGTCACCTATATGGTAGCTAGGGGTAACCTTGTTTTTCCCGAAGGGTATGACTATGCATTTTTTGGCGTTTAACTTCAGGCCATGGCTCTGGCACCAGTTATCCGTTTCTGTGAGGCCCTTCTGGAGGATATCTGTGTCAGATGTGTTTTCGACTATGGCGCCCAGTTTGCAGTCATCAGAATGGAATACTGATGTAGTTTGGGCAATCACTGGCAGACCACAAAAGGCACAGTTGTGAAGTAATGAGAGACTGCCTATGTCCCAGCACAAGGCAACATAAGAGGAATGTCCCAGGTATATCTGTGAGTCAGCTGCAAGTAGCTTCCACACCACACATGCAGTCAGCTCATCCCACTATCAGCCACAGGTTTATCACAGGTCATATCCTTGCTGTTAAGAATGAGCACAGTATGACCCCACATCTGTATGGGGATACCCACAGAATGCAGCATGCTGAAGATGTGTCCTATGCAGGTGTGTCCCTAGCTGTATGCAAGACCCTGCCTGCATCAAGACCAATGGATCAATATGGACGGGAAGTATTGTCATTAACACCTCGCACATTTACCCTGTCACCCCAGGGGAATCCACAGGCTCACAGCCTGGGAATGTAGGAGTGACAGAATGCACTGGCCTGCTACAGATTGTCTGCATCACTACCAAATGGCCTATAGTCCTCTGCCAAAGGCCTGTGCCTCACCCATAGTGTCAGTGTATGGTATCTCATGGGGTCCTAACTAACAACCTAACACAGTCAACAGAACTCAAATGCAAGGCCATGTTGGTAAATCCCAGTAGCATGCCCCCCATGTCCTACTGCATGAACTGTGGACCAATCCATAAGTACCGTTGGGATGAAGGGCCAACTATAGGGATACTTATCAGATATCGCTCGCATAATGTTAGGAAGAGGATAGAATAACAGAGGGGGGGGTGTAGAAGCATGGACATCATGGAGTGTGTGAAGTCTGAAACTCTGATGTGTGCCCATACTACCCCTGCCTGCAAACCCAGGAATGGGTGGCTACAAACCTGCTTGTAAACCACAATGTGAAGGGGAATTGACCAGATATATGAGCTCTGCCTCTGGGTAACCTGGGTGAATCTGTACAGCTGAGAGGTATGGCCACAGCAGGATATGGCTACTCTGTTAAGTCGATTTATGTACAAGAAGGGGATCCTCAGCCACCATACTACCAAGGTACTGGACCATTTACACAGACCCATCAGCAAGTGTCTGTAGCTACCCCTCCAGAATGGCAGGAGTGTGCAAGTATGTGAGGCTACGGACCACAATACTGGACTCAGTTCATTCATCTTGTATTTCTGGGTAAATAACTGTGAGCATGTAATCTTATCTGTCAGTAGTTGATGTCATAATACATCACAGTGTAAAACAGTACATATGTCTAAATATCTCTGCTAACACCAACCATGTAACACAAACAGCACAGACAACAATAGTTACAGTATCCCCCTATCTTTTGATCATTGTGACTCCATATTGTCAACCTATCTACAGATATCCTGTAGAAACTGGTTGCTAGCAGTAGGTGTAGAACACCAAACCCTGGACTGGAGTAAAACCCTACCTGGAATGGATTCACACACACTCAATACAGAAGGTCATACTGGGCATGCTCCTACACTTACAGAAATGAAGCCCATGTCTGACAACACAGCGGAACATACATATCTGTAATGTGCAGATGTCTGCACACATGCACCAAATTGCACACCAATTATGCTTCACACACACATTGGATAGGAATACTCACACATATCAAAGGCCAACAGACTATAATATGTCAAACATACACACACAGAGTTGTGGGGAAGACAGAGACAGACAGTGACAGAGAGAATGCCGTTATGAGGCCTGTCCCACCCACTACACATCCAGTTGCCCTATATCACATGATGTGCTGATTTCAATCATTGTAGACATTCCTTTTGGTAGCTCTCAGCCCTATAGTGTCTGTAGTGCTTGTGATAACTGTGTAGCACAATAGTACAAGTAGGTATTCATGTGGCATTTGTAAACTCAGTCCTGTCAAATGTGAAGTTGTGTGTGAGTGTGTGTGTTTCAAGAGGAATGATTTATGGGCCATTCACACATACACTGCACTTCCCATTGCCCATGTTAGCACTCCTGCTGATGTCAGTCACCTTGAAATAACCCTATGTGCAAATTTCAGCCCTATAGGCTCTGTGGTGCTCATGATAACTGTGTAATACTGTAGTATAGTAAGCTAGTTAGGTAGGAGTTCTAATTCCAGACATGGCAATGGCTAAACTGTGTGTGTGTTTGAAGAAGAATGATTTTAAGGCTATTCACACTGTGTCTACTTTAGAACGATGAAAACCTAAAATATCGAGTGCTCACGTGAGCGTAAAATCAGGAATTCGATATTTAGTTTTTTGGATTGCAGTACAGTGAAGATCGGAATATTTGCCCTTTCCTCACTGTAGTGTGATCTCGGAGCAGGAATATATATTTAGTGGAGGGGAGGGTGTGGGGCGGCACAGCCCCCCACATAGCGATTATAAGTTCCTGATTATTCGCTCATGTGAGCGTTCAATTTTTTGATTTTTTGGTGTTCTGACATAGACCCTTCACACTCACTACACCCCCATTGCTATGCTTTAGCACTTCTGCGGATGTCAGTCCCCTTGAAATATCCCATTGGCAAAATCTCTGTCCATAAGCTCTGTGGCATGTGCAGTAACTGTGTAATAATATAGTGTAGCAAAATTGTTAGTTAGGAGTTATAATCCTGGTCCTGACAACTGTGAAAATGTGTGTGAGATTGTGTGAGTCTTTGTTCACACCTGATTTTGTGGACATTCACACTTACTACACTTCCCTTACCCCTCCTTTAGCACTGCAGCTGATGTCACTCACCTTTAAAGATACCCTTGGACAGCTTTTCAACATATAAGCTCTGTGGTGCTTGTGATAATTGCATAATACCATAATGTAACAAACTAGTTAGGTAGGAATTCTAATCCCGGTCCTGGAAAATGTGTGTGTTTGTGTGTGAGTGTGTGTGTCTCTGTTGACACCTGATTTTGTGGACATTCACACTTACTACACTTCCCTTACCCATCCTTTAGTACTGCAGCTGATGTCACTCACCTTCAAAGATACCTTTGGACAGCTCTCCAACATATAAGCTCCATGGTGCTTGTGATAACTGTGCACTACCATAGTGTAGCAAACTAGTTAGGTAGGAATTCTAATCCTGGCCCTGGAAAATGTGTGTGTTTGTGTGTGTGTGTCTTTGTTGACACCTGATTTTGTGGACATTAACACTTACTACACTTCCCTTACCCATTCTTTAGCACTGCTGCTGATGTCACTCAAATTCAAAGATACCTTTGGACAGCTCTCCAACGTTTAAGCTCTGTGGCACTTGTGATAACTGCATAATACCATAGTGTGGCAAACTAATTAAGCAGGAGTTCTAATCCTCCGTGGCACTTGCGATAACTACATAACACCATAGGGTAACTACTTAGGTCAGAGTTCTAGTCCTGATCCTGGAAAATGTGTGTGTTTGTGAAAGTGCCTGTGTCTTTGTTGACACCTGATTTTGTGGACATTCACACTTACTACACTTCCCTTACCCCTCCTTTAGCACTGCTGCTGATGTCACTCATCTTCAAAGATATCTTTGGACAGATCTCCAACATATAATCTTTGTGGCATGTGCGATAAATGTGTAACACTGTAATAGCAATACGTAGCTAGGTAGGGGTTCGAAGCTCAGTACTGGCAAGTTTGTGTGTGTGTGTGTGTGTGTGTGTGTGTGTGTGTGTGTGTGTGTGTGTGTGTGTGTGTGAGAGATCAGTATCCTGTGTGGATGTTGGTGTGATTGTGTAATAACAGGATCCATTGCAGGCGGGGTTTGCTCCATTTTTATATTGGGTCCCATATGTCCCAATTTCACATTACAAGGCTAACAGTTGTCAAACACCATAGAGGCTGTTGTAGATAATCCACAGCCATAAATGTATATATATGCAACCATTATAATACACAGAAACCTCTCTTCACCCATGGATCATACACAAACACGCTTGGCTCTTTCTCTCTTCCTTTCTTTCTTTCTCTCTGTTTCTTTCTCTCTCCCCCTCTCTGGTAGATGTGGAAAAATGCATCTGTTTTACATAGGCAGCAGCTTGACTTTGGCAGGTAATGCTTATGATCAGCTGATGGCCTGTGCACGAACTGGAGTCCCCCACTTGCTAACTGCATGTGGAAGAGCTGTGGTATCATTCCTCTAGCCAATTGCATGGAAACACACTTCTATAACGAAGCACTGCAAGTGGGTGTTGGCCCTTTTCCTTCACTGTGAGCAGGACTTCATGTGGGTGTCTTAACAAACAGCATCACAGAGGATAGTTGGAGATACCTTTTACAACAAACACTGTGGAAACAGATACAAAAACTGGAGGGGGTGTTCCAGACATGGGGACAGAATGTAAGTATTGCTGTTCTACATTTGAAGTAAAGTTGGTTTAACAGGGTTTGTGTGGATATGGCTGTTCTGCATAAATTAAAGTCTGGCATGATGGTGTTATGTGGTTGAGAAAACTTTCACCTGTAGGGCTATCTGCAGACTGGCCAGAGTTTGGCATCTTAGATTTGGTGTTACTCACACATTTTCTGTCTTTATAAATGCGGTAGCATACTCTGATGATTGTAGTCAGTAAATGCAGTAAGAGGTGGATATGTACAGTATATCATTATTTACTGACATAATTCCTGATATCAAGCCAGTGATATAGAAGACTGCCAGACGTATAATGCTATAGGAGGCCTACTATTTGAGGACAAAACCTGGACATTCTGTTGTAGTCTGTACAGTAGTGATGTCTGTGTACTTATGGTGATTGTTGACAGAGTGTCTATATTATGTAGCAGTGTATTGTGAATATGTTATTTGGCCTGTGTACAGACTGGGGTAGATGTCAGTATTCTTGGTCTTGTTCTATTTAACATTGCATCCTGCTCCAGTTTCTGATACCCTATCAGCCTATATGTTTGTAGGGCCAGACTGAGACATGTCCCATACCACAGTCAGGCATCAGACTACACTGTGAATTGGGCCAGTGTATGTAGGGTTAGTGCGTAAGTGGCAAACATGATGATAACTTTTGTTCACACAGTCCATATACTATAATATTACTTAAGCTTACCATTGTGTGACTGTGACTGTGCTGAGATTGGTTCTTGGTATGCACTTTCACACTGGTGTATGTTACTCCATGCTGTTACATGCCTGTAGTGCCTGCTATATTTGCAATTACATGTGTATTCTCCCATAGGTAAGTTGGGTTAGTGTTGTGGCGGTCTGCCTGTAGTGCAGACAGTGCTTGGTGACATGCCTAGTAGCTCAATGTATTTACCCCAGTGCAGTGTGATGTTATGTTCAGATATTTGTCAGATGTACTGTTGCCTGGCCACCATACATGTTGTGTATTTCTGGCAAAGCAGTGAAGATGCATGTCACTAACTAGTGGGAAGTATGTGGGCTTGGGACCTCTGCTCCTCCAGTTAATATGTGTTAGGACAGACAGGAGGGTGTGAATGCATCAACTATGTGACCTTATCTACTCCAGTATTTGTGATATATCACCATTTTTAATGGCTTTAAACATCCCCTTTGTCAGGTTTGTTCCACATTTCTTGCACTAAGGAAGTCTGTGTATACCTCCTGACTGACCAGATTGTTTCAGACTGTCCATGCTTATCCCTCATATTTCTTCTGTATTCCACATAATCATTACTGTCAGTTGTGTGGTAGTTCAGGGTCTACTTCACATTATCGCATGTTGAAAACATCGAATGGCTAAAACATCGAAAATGCCGTACATTGAAAGTGTTGTTGCAGGATCATGGTACAGTGGGGATGAGAAAATGTGCTCTTTTCTCACTGTAGTGCGATCTCGGATTTTGTATATATAATTAGCGGGGGGTGTGGGGGGTGCAGCCTCCCACAAGAACAGTTTTGATGTATGGCATTTTCGATGTTTTAGCCATTTGATATTGTCATCTTTCGACAAGATAAAATAGATGCGGTACTTCACTATGCTGATTTTATGTCTGTCAGTAACTGATGGAATACATGTCAGTTTCAGAAGATCCTTCCTTCACAACATGTAATTTAACACAACCACTGTCACTTTAGCAACATTCTACATTTATAACTGCAATACTTACATTACGTTCCCATGCACTAACAGGTTGAGTTATGGTGCTGAGGTATGACTCCACTACATGTCATGGGCATATGTTTTATATATATATATATATATATATATATATATATATATATATATATATATATATATATATATAGGTTAACTTCAAAATCCTGAAAGCTCAAAATACTGAAAACTCATAATACTGAATCTCATAATACTGAAACACACACAGGACGCCAACACTGACTGTATTGTAGCAGAAATACATACAGAAACAAAGAAAAGATAAACCACATCAGTCTAAACCAAGTATAAGCAGGGGGGAAAGCCCCCCTGCACCCCCTGCTCCTTAAATAGATCAACTCCAAGGTCGCACTTCACTACACTAAGATGAATCATGTCGTAGTACAGTACATTAAAAGAGAACATGACTAAGGTTACAACAAGCAGTCATGAAGCATGTAAGGGTATGTTTGCCATTTTCGTCTGTGAAGTGCTATATCACATGGGGTGTGCAGGGGGGGGCTTGCCCCCTGCTTATAATTGTAGATGAGTAATATGTTTCTGTATATATTTCTGCTGGAATACAGTCAGTGTTAGTGCTCTGTTGGTGTCCTGTATGTTTTTCAGTATTATGAGATTCAGTATTATGAGTTTTCAGTATTTTGAGCTTTCAGAATTTTGAGTTCAGGATTTTGAAATTCAGGATTTTGAATTGAACCTATATATATATATATATATATATATATATATATACATAGGTCTAGGACACATGCTCGACTAGCATATGTCCGAATCAGAAAACATCGAACTCACATACACGAAAGTGCTTAACATCAAAAAGTGCTTCCATGTATGTGTAATTCAAAAAAAAAATCTAAGTTTCTGCAGGGGGGGGGGGGGCTTCGCTGGCCCTGCACCCCCCACACACCCCTACTTTTTTTATTCTCACTCCGAGATCACACAACAGTGGGGAATAGGGAATTTTCCCTTACCTGCACTGTAGTCAGATCTATGAAACAGGCAGACATACACTGAAGTGCTTGTCGATGTTAAGCTCTTTCGTGTATGTGTGTTCGATGTTTTGTGATTCCGAAATATGCTAGTTGAGCATGTGTCCGGATCCCATATATATATATATATATATATATATATATATATATATATATATATATATATATATATATATATAGCTATATCCTTTTATGTGCAAACATGAGTGTTGTATAGGGCTCCTATTACATGATCGCAGACACATTTTGTCGAATGCGTCTTGATTGAATGTAAAAGAATGAAAAGGCAAAATAGCAAAGCAGCTTTTAAGCATTCTTTTCTCTGGGAAAGAATTTGCTTGGCTGCTTTCGTTCCTTTGCCGTTTTCGGCAATGTAGTGCGATCTCAGAGCTGGTATATTTAAGTAGGGGGATGTGGGGGGTGAAGCCCCCACTTTATGTAATGTTTTAAAGTTTTTTTTTTTTTGGAACAGAGATTTTTTTCCCTTGGAAAAAACACCAAAAGATGAAATAGAACCAAGAAAAAACAAATAAACGGGAACACGAACAAGTCCACTGGTACAAATTTATTGTGTTAGCGCTTCCATGCACATACCTCCATGCACTTCTTCAGACACTAAAATTCTAACCAAAAGCTGCTAATATAAAAAAGCAATTAACACCAATAAAGTATTTAATTGACAATTAAAATAGCAGCAACAGTGAATACTAATAGTTCACCATTTAAAATGTCCTAAAACCTGAATGTTCACTTATTGAATGAATCTAAAAAATACAAACAAACATTAGAATGTAAATTACTTATAAAAATACATCCCATACTTATAAAATTAAACTATGTTAAAAAGTATAATAACTAACGTTCTAATGCTTTTAATTTAAGTAAGTATTTAATCGAACAAGCTTCATTAATGCCAGGATAGGCATAAGAATTTGTTTTCAGCTGCCATAACAATTCCTGTTCTTCCAATTTCAAGAGCCAGGGCCCTCCCCTAGGATTTCTATGCACTTGTTGTACTACCATAAATTTAAACATGTGCGTATTATGCTCTGAAATGTGTTGAGCCAAGGCATTGGTATTATTGGCTTTGGCTATAGCATAAATGTGTTCATAAATCCGTTGTTTGAAATGACGTTCAGTTTTACCAAAATAGAACGCAGGACACAATTGGCACAGAGCAACATATACCACACCTTGGCTTTCGCAATTAAATTTATCACAAACATAGTGTTTAATGTCTCTTATATAAAAATGTTGACATGTTTGAATATATTTACAATAGTGACATCTGCCGCATTTATGCATGCCCTTCAGATAATTTTTATTGTTCAAAGGTAATTCCAAAACGGTCTTCAAGTTGGGACCTTTCTTAAAAACTATTCTAGGTTTAGGTCCCAAAAGCTGATAACTGTTTCGAAAAATCAACTTGATGATTTAAATAATGATATTTTGGCCGATCCTGACTTTAGGAGATATGAATATGACTATCGGAGAATTTTCTCCAGTATCGATGCCCTATTGGTCAAAATTACTGAGACTAAGAAATGTAAGATTCATCATGATCAATTAGCTTATCAACAGAATATGGCATATCCCGATCCACCAGCAATGCAATCAGCCTCTCATGGGCGTACATTAGTGTTTTCTGAAACCATGGATACCGGCAATATAGCCGGGGAACCAAATGATGACATCATTGATTCTATTCCTGCTGATGACAACATTAACAATGGCCCGATTAGGCGAAGCGAGCGTATTTTCCAACAGCATCAACAACAACAGCCTAAAGGCCATATTAACGCCCAGCAAACAAATAATCAGGGTTTTCCTAGGAACAACAGGAAACAGACTGTATCCAGGGCGAGTTCCAGCTGGGCTCAGCGACCCCAGCGGAAGAGGAACAATCGACGAAAGAGGTAACTTTGGTTAAGCAACCTGGACAACTTAACATTTTGAAGAGTATTAACAATGACTTTAATGTGTATAATTATACATCTTTTCATATATCACAAGATTTGGTTGAATTTATGACCAAAGGGTTTAAGTTTGTTCCACACTCTCAACCAAACTTAGCACGAATCTTATGTGATTTAATGGTATATACATGCAAATTGAATTTAAATGTTATGTTTGGTAATTCTGGTAATGTATTTTCTGATGAACGGGTGGCTAGTGCTTTAACCCACCTGTGGATCATAATATCACTTTATTTGAGCGAATTTCGGAAATTCATTTTAGAGCTGTTATTTCTCGATACTTACAACATACGCATAGTGGCATTAACAACTTAACCAGAACAGAAAAGCATTTTATTGAAGACTTGAGAATTAACAGGATTCGGGTTATGCAACCGGATAAGGGTGGGGGTGCTATCCTTATGGATGAAAGGAATTATGTGGATAGGATGTCCGAAATGCTCCTAACATCTAATTATTGTAAAGTTTCACTTAACAAGCTTAATCAGGCTTACCAGCGCATCCAGAATTTTCTCAGTGATTTATTTATAGAGGGAAGCATTACTTTGGACTTGTACCACTATTTATCCATGCCAGCACCATTAAGTCCAGTCATCTTCGGTGTGCCTAAGTTATACAAAAACATGTTGGATCTCCCCCCTTAGACCCATTATTGATGGGCGCAAGTCTATTACTTATGCTTGCGCTAAATGGGTTGATACTAGGCTTAAGGAGGTTCTTCAATTTGAACCACAAATATGCCGTGATTCATGGCATGTGTTGAACCATCTAAACACTATTGTATTTGAAGTGGACTACGCATTTCTTACTGTAGATATCAAAGATTTGTATACTGTCATTCCTCATGATATAGGTATGGAATGGGGTAAGAGATTTTTTACTCTTGAAACACATTCCTGGAAATGTCATAGATTTAATTATTTCATTGTTGGATGTGGTTTTGAAAAAAAAAATTTTCTTATTCTAAGGTGCTTATTTTTTACAACAATCAGGCATTGCAATGGGTTCCCCCTGTGGGGGATCTTTCGCTAACGCCGTAATGGCATATTGGGAAAACACTTTTTTGTTCCCACAACATGCTTTCAATAACCACCTCATCTGGTATACTCGATACCAAGACGATATTTTCATTATCATGAAAGGCTCTTGTGAAGAAGCCAAGCAATTAATTGAAGTAATGTCTTCTTCTACATCATTTTTAGAATTTACTTTTGCATATAATGACAATTAGATTAATTTTTTTGGATATTCAATTATCTAAGGATATGGTTCATCACAGATTCAAATCTTTGATATATAGAAAGCCTTTCTATAGTAATTCCTTTTTGCATTTCTCAAGCCATCATCCTTTTTTTTCAAAAAAGAGGGATAGTCAAGGGACAACTCGTCAGAGTATCTAGAATGTGTTCTGACGATGATGACTTTTATAGAGAATGCAATAAGTTAAAAGGGATGTTCCTTAGTTGAGGTTACCCAGCTAATTTGATCCAGCGTATTATTAAGGAAGTCACAGAGAAAAGATGTAATGGTGCATTAGGCCCCATTTTAGTTAGTGGGCATCCAGAGACCAATAGAACGATTGGTTCTGTTTATCCAGATGCTAATGGTGAGGCAATGTCTTCTTTAACAAGTAATAAGAATAATTACATGACTAGTTTTTTAACTCAATTTAATGATATGTCACGTCAACTAGGTGATATTTTGAATTACAATTGGGACATTATTTTACAACAACAGGCTCTTTACAAGCTTTTGGGACCTAAACCTAGAATAGTTTTTAAGAAAGGTCCCAACTTGATGACCCTTTTGGAATTACCTTTGAACAATAACAATTATCTGAAGGGCATGCATAAATGCAGCAGATGTCACTATTGTAAATATATTCAAACAGGTCAACATTTTTATATAAGAGGCATTAAACACTATGTTTGTGATAAATTTAATTACGAAAGCCAAGGTGTGGTATATGTTTCTCTCTGCCAGTTGTGTCCTGCGTTCAATTTTGGTAAAACGGAACATCATTTCAAACAACGGATTTATGAACACATTTATGCTATAGCCAAAGCCAATAATACCAACGCCTTGGCTAAACACATTTCGGAGCATAATACGCACATGTTTAAATTTATGGTAGTACAACAAGAGCATAGAAATCTTAGGGGAGGGCCTTGGCACTTGAAATTGGAAGAACGGGAATTGTTATGGCAGCTGAAAACAAATGCTTATGGCTATCCTGGTATTAATGAAGCTTGTTCGATTAAATGCTTACTTAAATTAAAAGCATTAGAACGTTAGTTATTATACTTTTCTAACATAGTTTATTTTTATAAGTATGGGATGTATTTTTATAAGTAATTTACATTCTAATGTTTGTTTGTATTTTTTAGATTCATTCAATAAGTGAACATTCAGGTTTTAGGACATTTTAAATGGTGAACTATTAGTATTCACTGTTGCTGCTATTTTAATTGTCAATTAAATATTTTATTGGTGTTAATTGCTTTGTTATATTAGCAGCTTTTGGTTAGAATTTTAGTGTCTGAAGAAGTGCACGGAGGTATGTGCATGAAAGCGCTAACACAATAAATTTGTACCAGTGGACTTGTTCGTGTTCCCGTTTATTTGTTTTTTATTTGTTTTTTCTTCCCTTGGAAAAAAATCGCTGTTCTGAGGTTCTGACATTCTAAGCTTTCGCTTACATGCGGTCGATTAATTATTGTTCTCTTTTGTAAGCGTTCAATAACATAATATAGACCCATTGTATATACATTTTCAGATATATCCCTCCATATTAGTCTATGTGTATATTTACATATAAGAACATCACTGATTCAACACTGGCTTTACTGGAAAGGCTCACCAAGACTGCTGCAGTTTGCTGTGAGGGAAAGGTTGGTTTGTTTTTTATTTGCTGTACTCTGTATTGCTTTATTGCCTTTTTCTGTTTTGTATACTGCAATTTGTTTTCTTTACAGTGTGTTTTACTTGTATTCTGCTTTTAAATGCATATTAAAACTAGAAAAGACACCACAGCTATGTCTCTTGTGAGTCAAAGAGAAATTAGAACAGGTCAATTAAGGAGTCCCAAAAAAGTTAGAAGAGGTCAGATAAGATTAATCATTAGTGAACTAAGGGGATGGAGCTAGGTACTAAACCTTCTATTTAAGGGGTAAAATAAAACATTTCAGAGCTTTTCTGGAAAGGTGCACCTTGACTTTGCTGCAGTTTGCTGTGAGGGAAAGGTTGGTTTGCTTTTTATTTGTTGTATTCTGTATTGCTTTATTGCCTTTTTCTATTTTATACACTGTGATTTGTTTTCTTTACACTGTGTTTTACTTGCATTCTGCGTTTAACTACATATTAAAATTTGAAACGACAACACAGATCTGTCTCTTGTGAGTCAGGCAGAAATTTTTCTCACCCTGCCACCCAGTTACTGTTATGTTCTTAAACACCACTGTCTTTCTAGTTGCCCACCCCTTATGTTAATTTGACCATATATATCATTTCCTCTCTGCTTTTACTGGTTGGTGTAAGCACAAATTATCATTTTGTGAGATCACTCCCCTTCAACTATTTAAATTTATTGGCCATCCTACTGTATTCCATAGTACCAGAATAAAAAACTGACCACCCACTTTCAATCTATCTTGGTGTTTTAAAAATAGTGACTCTCCACTAAATCTTAACTTTTTAGACAGGTAAAACTTAAGTTACCTACTTTTACATCTAACCCCTCTAGTGCACACTGCAGTGTTTAGGATAAACATTTTTTGTCATCTTACCTTTAAGCATCTGTTGCAAGACCACCAGTTATTGGAGAGCGCACATTCTTTCACTCAGTAGTCATCTTGGGATTAGGGCTTCTGTTTTCTCCTGGTGAGAGAAGGAGTGCAGTTACATTATTTCCTGGAGACTGATGATCACCAGAAAGCTTAATAACTGCTTTACAGGTGACAACTTGGAATTTGTGCTTATATTCTGCTCCTGGTTAGAGTAGGAGCAGAGGGCATTGATTCCTGACTCCTTCTGGTTGGAGAGTGAGTGTCTGTGATTAACGTACCTGATTGGTCTGGTTGTTATTCAAGGCATCTACCAGAAAAAGGCAATGAGCCTGCAAACCCTTGCAACATCTGGAACAAGATTGTGGATCACCAAACAGGCTGCGGCCTGCTTCTCTTCTTGGGATTGGTGCTAACATTTTGCTTCTGGTGAGAGAAGAAGCAAAGGAGTAGTGTATTCCATCAGAGTGAAGCTGTGCTGAAACCAGTATTACTAGTAGCCAGGCAGTAGCCATTCATAAGACTCCCCTCTTTTCATCATTCGTGACAAGCTAATTCTTTATTTTCAGTAAGTACTGCTTGATTTCTTCATAACTTTAGAATATCTGCCTAAATACTTCATCCTTAGATTTTCAAGATCTACGTTTTGGTTTACCCTCAAGTTGTTTGGCAGTGCTCTGTACAGTCTCAGACACTTTGAGTGACATTTTTCCTGTAAAAGGCTTCAGTACTTAATATATTGAGCTCATATCCAGGCATGTCTAAAGGTCAGTTCCTTGTGCTTTCTCCTGTCATCCTGGTGAACTTTGGCATCCTGAGGCAATGTAGCAACTGTCTCATGTACACAGACAATTCTCTCCTCTTACCTCCTAACACTATGACTTGTGAGAGATGCACATATATAGCCAAACTGGAAGCCAAGCACTCTCCAGCCAAGACTGGATTAGCCATTCAAGAGGAGAAGGTTAATACCTGTACCACACCGCATTCAACACATAGCCCTCCAGAACTTACACCACCACAACCCTCACATAGTAACACAAAACACACACCTACGTTTGTGGATGCTCTCAATAAAAATCTGCCCAAACAACAGAGACCTCTGAGGGAGAAATGCAAACAACCACCACTTCCCAACACAAACCATGAGACACATAGCTCACATAAACAGTGTGCCACTCAACCAAAGCTCATAAGGCAAAACAACTTACCCAATGTGCCAGTCATAGGTGACTCAATAGTAAGGCACACTGATGTCCCACTCATTAGGCTGAATAAGAAGAAAGTTACGGTCAGCTGCCTGTCAGGTGCCAGGATCCGCCACATAATGCATGCACTTAGGTCACTCCACAACGGGTACATTTATGACTCTGTCATTGTCCATGTTGGTGTGAATGACCTGAGACATACCTCCCTACACTACATAAAAAGAGACATAGAGGAGTTCTCAGATCTTGTACCCCAGGCAGGTATGACCCTAGCTCTGTGTAGCATCCTACCGTCACCCAGAATTACACCACAGTACAAGCAGAAAATGATTGACTTCATCAACTGGCTAAGTTTCTGGTGTCATTTTAAGGGGATTCATTATCTGTCTGCCTTGGATGACATGATCGACAGACCTCAATGCTTCACCAGAGATGGCCTGCACCTGTCATCCCAGGGATTCTGGATACTGGCCAAGGTTCTTGCCACCCCTATAGTGCCTTTTTTTAGGCAATGTCCTGCAGACGAAATTACCACCATAACAGCTAGAAGCAAATGAAATCTGAGGGTTATGCTACTCAATGCTAGAAGTCTAAATATCAAAATGCACTCACTCACTCAAAGCACTCCTTAAAATAGAGAACATCAACATGTGTGCAGTGACTGAGACCTGGTTCAAGGCTCCAGAGAGCACCCCAGCACTACCAGGCTATAATTCATACCACACCTTTCGGCACCTAAACCTGGACCGAAGCACTAAAGGCAGTGGTGTTTCCATATTCATAATGGATATGCACACCTCCAGACTGGTAGACCAACATAATGCATCAGAGATACTTCAGGTACAACTAACACTGTGTAAAACTGCAATCCAAGTTGTAGCCTGCTATATATCCCCCACCATGTCCCAAGACTCCCACTCCACATTCTTAAACACACTGGAAAATATTAAGGTACAGGCCAATACCCTTATACTGGGAGACTTTAACTACCCCTCCATTAACTGGGAAAATTACTCATGTACTAACACACTTGCTCAACATTTTTTGGAATTCATTAATTTTAATGCCCTGGACCAACTCATTCTTACCCCTACCAGGGATAGAAACATCCTTGACTTGGTCATTACTAACATGGGCGAACGTTACTCTACACCATTAATCAACCCCTCCCTGGTCAGATCTGACCACAAGCTAATCATCAGGGATATCCACATCTCACCCCCCTAAAGGAAACCACTGTAAAAAACTGCTCCAAAGCCAATTCTGTGCTTCTATAAACAGAGGTGGCTAACTTCATGACACCCATGCAAATGGAAAATAGGTGCATGACTGCTGAATCATACATCAATGCAATGTATGAGCATATAAACAAGTGCATGTAACGGGCTATACCAAACAGAACCAAGATGCTCTCCTCCAAAAAAAGGAAGCCAATCTGGTGGTCCCCCACCATAAACAAACTCTACAACAGAAAGAAAAAGCTGTTGCAGAAAAGGGTGAATTCCCAAGACTGGAAAAACTCCCTTGTTAGCTTCAGCAAAAAACTGAGATCCATCATCAAATCCTTTAAAGCTAGCTATGAAAACAAAATTGCTGCATATTCTAAAGACAACCACAAGGCATTATATAGTTATGTCAAGAATCTACATGGCAATACTCAGATCTGCTCTGAGTTGCAGCAAAATGACAATACATATACAGAACCAACTTATTGGTCGACAGGTTCAGTGTGAACTTTACCCCCTTTCACCCCCTAAAGGGCCTATCACAATACCTGAGGAATGCCAAGTCCCTATTATCACAGCTACACAGGTAAAAACTGCACTGTCCAAAGCCAAGAATACAGCTTCCATGGGACCTGATAATATCCCTGGCTGTGTTCTACATAAATTCCAAAGTGAACTGGCACCACACCTGAGTACCCTGTTCAGTCACAGCCTAATTTCAGGCTTTGTTCCTACCAAATGGTGCACTACTATGGTCATCCCACTCCACAAAGGGGGTGCGACTACAGATCTTGGGAACTACTGCCCCATTAGTCTGACAAGTCTGATATGTAAGGCTATGGAGCTTTTCATCATGGACCTTATAAATAAGGACATAGGGAATCTCCAAACTCTGGACTCCACTCAGTTTGGATTTGTGAAAGGTAGATCATGCCTGCGCAACCTGATATACTTATTCGAGTCTGTCACCAGAGCTGTGGATGAGGGCAAGGTAGTTCACACAATCTATCTAGAACTTGTCAAGGCCTTCAACACCATCCCTCACTCAGGAATCATAGATAGACTCACTAAACTAGGCATAAACCCCTATGTCATAAGATGGTTTGCCAACTGGCTCACTGATAGAACCCACATTTGAAAGTAGCTGACTCCAAATCTAACTACCGACCAGTTACAAGTGGTGTCTCACAGGGATTGGTCCTAGGTCCTCTCCTGTTTGGCATCTACTTCTCTGAAGTTCAAGCCAACACAAAGGAACTCTGGTTGACCAAGTTCGCAGCTGATTGCAAACTGGGAGCCATTACTGATTTACCAACTGATGTATACATTTTACAAAAAGGCCTTACTGACACCAATGACTGGTTCCAGAACCATGGCCTTAAGCTCAATGCCAAAAAGTGCATTGTCATTCCCCCTGAGAAAAATGTGGTGCCCATGAACTACCACATAGGAGGTAGTCCACTAAACACTGAAGGTGTGCTAAGAGACCTGGGGACACAGGTTGACAGCAACCTCTCCTTTGATAACCACATTGCCACTGAAGTCAGAAAGTCATTCTATGTGTCACATCTCATTACAAGAGGTTTCTTATCCAGGAAGAATGAGGTCATAATCCCTCTCTAATCTTCCCTCATTACACCTTTTATAGAATACAGTTTCCCATTTGGTATGTACCTCACTAGACACCTACAACAACTGGAAAGGCCAAAAAATACCTCACTAAGAGGATCTTAGGCATTAGACACATTTTCTGTATAGACAGACTCAAAAAACTCCAGCTATACTCTGTCTCTTATTGTCTACATAAAGGCAACCTCTGCTTGACCTACAAAGCCATGTCTGACCCAGAGCTGCTAGATATGCTACACTTAAAGAAATCCCAATCCCTCTGAACCACACACTTCAGGGACCTAAACCTCATTACCACAATAAACAGAACATGCTGGAGGGAGAGGTTCCTAACCGAGAGACTTCCCATACTCTGGAAGAAGCTTCACATTCACATCAAGCAGAGCACTTCACTGGCCCCCTTTAAGAGAAATCTTGATGAGTGGATGGGCACTAGGAAGTTCACCCCAGGAATCACTTCAGTAGCCTTGCTTGACAGGGGCACTGGGAACTAACAATGGGCAGCATGATGGCAGAGAATCTTCTTTGGCTAGGCTTATATAGGCTCCAGGTCCATTAGCCTAGTACACACCTATGAACCTATGAACACTATTTTCACTTACAAGTACTAAATGATTGTAGTAGTCAAAGCAGTTGTTCACTACTATTCAGCATGTATGCTGAATGATATATTTGGAAAAGCAACAGACATCTTTACAGCTCAGATGGCTTAGTGATTAAGTGCTGTGATTATAGTGTACAGGGTCCTGGGTTCAAGACCTGCATGGGCTATTTATTTTGTTGCTGGGCAGAACAAGGGATGATGGAGAAAGGGTAACTAAGGTGCTTTAAAGTGACTTTAAGCGGGTTTCCTTGAAGCTAAGCACTGCTAGTGTATGGTTCAATGAATATGCACTTACACGGTGTAGGCTTCACTTACCGGTGCACAAATCCACTTAGCATTTACATTTAAGCAATGCTTACACCTGTTATGCATAGCCCAACCCTGGTAACTAGTGATCACATTCCAATTTGATCAAGTAGGGTAATGGCATCTTCAATAACTGTATTTAATTCCATTTACATAACATGCTTCTATGTGCTGTATTTACAGTAGCAAGGTGAGTGAGTAAACTGTATGGGACACCTAAGTATACATGGGTAGTACCACAATCCTTTCTCTGTGTATGTGTTTCATACTTGGGTAGTATCCCAGGTTATATGCAGTCACACTTGCATGTATGGTATCATTATATTACTATTTTTAACAGTGCTTTTCCAAGTAAGAGTAGATTGCAGATTACAGTACTGGAACCATACGCCCCTGCATGCAAAGCTGGACTCTGAGTACTGACTATCGTGTTATTGGTGTTTGACCTGTATGTGTTTATGTATCTCCTAGTGGATATTGATCTGCTATGTTAATAGTAACTGTAGACTACAATGTTTTTATAGACATGCTAGTGAGGACTACTGTAATGTAGTAATGGCATACCTATCAGTCTCAGACATCTATATGTCAAAACATTCATCCTAATGCATAACCTGTTGCCTATCTACTTTCTGTCTGTCCTCTGTACAGATGTCCAGTTGTCAGGTATTCATCTTGGCTGCTTAAAGAAAATCTCTGATTGACTGACACTGACATGTCTGCCCAGCTGTGTTATGAATGCCACAGCTAGGAAACCCCAGTCTGTATGCACCACATGTCATAGATACCTCAATTAGACTACCACAGTCAACAGAACATGTTTGGGTACAGGTCCCTAACCTCGATACTGGCCATGTTATTCAATATGTGTTGCATACATGTCAATTGTAGCACCTCACTGGCCCTCTTCAAGAGAAAACCAGATGAGTGGATGTTGAATATAACTGTCTCCCTGGGAATCACTCAAGTGGCATCAGTTGATAGATGGCCTGCTGACAAATATCAGGTGCCATGATACCAGTGTATGCACATGCCCTACTCTTCTCATCTCTCCATTGACATTAGCCTGGTACACACCTAGGAACACCTGCACCTATGGACCTCAGTACTGACAAATGTGTTTATGTGCATTACTGGGTATAACAGTGTTTGTGTCTTCTACAAATGGGTAAATAGGAGTGAGTTACCCTCTGAGTCCTGGCAAATGTGAGTGTGTGTGTGTGTGTGTGTGTGTGTGTGTGTGTGTGTGTGTGTGTGTGTGTGTGTGTGTGTGTGTGTGTGAAATTGTGTGTGTGTGTGTGTGTGTGTGTGTGTGTGTGTGTGTGTGTGTGTATGTGCAATTGTGTGTGAGTGTGCAAATTGTTAGGGACAGGATTCCGAGGCAACATCCTCCAAATACACTAAATCTTGCCATACATTATAAGGGATGGTGATGTTGCTGACATTAGGAGATCCATGACAAAACCCTCACCCTACTATCCCTGTGGCATGTGCAATAAATGCATATCCCTGTAGTAGTAATAATTAGATAGACAAGGGTTTGTATTGCAGTCCTGGTCAATGTGTGATTGTGTGTATGTCAGATCATTATCATGGGTTTCAGTGAGTACAATATCCAATGTGGGGTGGGGGTGCTGGGTATACTATCTTTACACCATTGTACCCCCAGTACATGTCCTGAGGTACACTATATGAGGACTGCTGTGACCACTATCCATACAGGTAACTAATGACACTCTTCAGCCCAATGATGCATGTGCTGGGGTCAAAAACTTTGTAACAGTATAGACTGACTGACAAGGTAGTCAGCACTGCTAAACCCAGTTCTGTTAAATGTGTCTATGGCTGTATGTGTTTGTGAATGTCTATTTGTATATGACAGCATATTATGCTATGTATTGTCCATTGACACCCAGTACACCCCCCATTACCATACTATACAAGGCCTGACGATGTTGTTCACTTTACAGGAAGCTTGGGACACACCTCACCCTATAAGCTCTGTGGTGTGTGCAATTAAGGCCAAACACATTAGTAGCAATAAGTACCTATGTAGGGGTTCTAATCTCAGTGTTGCCAAGTAAATGTGGGTGTATGTAAAGGGATCTACTTCAGTTTGCAGAAAATATATTTCCCTGGAGATCATCTGTCCAAGAGCTAACTGGCAAACAGTAACATTGCAAAGCAATCATCTTGGGGAAAATCATTCCAACAAAAATAGTAGTGGATGTGTAAATGCCCTTTTCCCCACTGTACAGCAGTACAGCAATAGTGCAGTTGATATACATAGTTGGATGTGGTTGTTGTAGGCACAGCCACCCACATTGGGGGTATTGTTGTGCATATCCCCCCTTAGTGTGCTGTTATATTGTCCAGTTTATGTTAAGAGGTTAAGTAGTTGTTAATCATACTATGTCTGGGTCTACGCCACCCCACACCCTCCAATGTGGGGGGCTGTGCCCCCTACACCAGCACAACTATGTATACCAACTCCAGGATTGCAGTACATTGGGGAAAAGGACATATACCCTGCCAGTACCATTTCCAATTAAATTAAATTTGGTGGACTGATTATTTACAGATGTGATGTTTTGGCAATTTGGTCTTGGTGGAATTACAAACGCCAACACGAGCTCTCTGCACAATGAAGTACATCCATGTGAATATTATTATCTTTGTATTGCATCAGCACAAAAGCCTGTATGCGTGTGTTATTCACAAACATTTGGTGTGAGCTACCCAGTACACTTACCATTGTTTACTGTAGAAGAGCTGCTTACATCAGCCACCATGCACACATCTGTATACACCCCTCAGACGTAACAGCCATGTGGCACATGCAGTAACTGTTATACAGACCTATCACTTATGTTCAGCTGTACCCAGGATATGACGCAGTCAATATGTTACCACAATGCCACACCCCTTGTAGGAAAGGACATCATACCAGCATCCTCCTGACACACAGACACCTAGAACACAAACAGAATACATTATGGAGACCACATTCAGTCAGTGTTAATAACAGCAGTAATGGATCATGGCTGGACAGCTACATACCCTGACGTGTAAGCATGAAACATTACAGCTGACAACACTTTAAACAGCATTACATTGCTAAACTGTCGTACATACACCCTGTGCATCAGAACCATATTAGCATGTCCCTGCATCAATGGTATGGATGACAGGAATGTAGCACAGGCATCATCATATGCACAAGGTGTGGTGTGGGTATGCCAGGGGCCTAGGCTGAAGTGTTTGGTTGACATCATGTGTGTGGGTTATGGGGTTGTTCATTAAATGGCCTGTGCAGATGTGGTGTGTGTGTAGGTATGGAGGTGCCCTAGCTGTGGTGGTGATATTTGTATGGATTTGCACAGTTCTGCCATGTGGCTGCCCTATACAGGTGTATGTTGGACAGCTGTCCACCGTACATGGCAGGGTGTACAGTTCACTGTGTCTGGCCACGGACACGGGAACTGCACCTGTCAGGGGATGCATGGGCACCATCAGGCAGAAGCCAAGTTATGGTACTCTCCCCTGATTATTCCATTTGTCTGCTGGATCTGCATCCCTGTTGGGATGGCCAGGACCACGTGCCCATGTCCAGCTACATTGTGGCATGGACAGCACACCACCCTCAGTACTGCTGGTGTCACTGCCACTATGGGAGCATGATGGTGGACGGCCACGTGGACCCCAGCTGATTGTGCTGCTGAGCTACATCCATGTGGCTGCCATATTTTCCCTGCCAAACATTCAAGCACAGATATTCCATGGCTGATGAGTGCCATGATCTCACACAACCATCTATCCATGATCTCATTGCCCTCACACCTGACTACAACAAGGTCCTGGAGACAGCCATGAGCACCAGGGAGATGTTCTGCCACAACCCTGTGCAGTTGTCTGGTGTTCCATTCATTACATGCTTGCGCATCCATTACAGCCAGAAACATGCGCCTGGTAACTACTGCATTGGCACTTGCTACATGGGCTGGACAGGCAGCAATCCTCCTTCAACCACCCCTGCCCATCTGCCTGTGTGTGACCTCACCAGCAGTCTGTCTATGGCTAGTGGCTAGCTGCTCACTTGCGATAGACTCCACACTTGCATGTCCTGTGCCTGCATCCAGCTGTTCTTCACTTGTGGACACTGGTGAGGGGGTATGTGTGGGCATTGTGACCGTGTGTGGGGATGGGGTTGACAAAGGTGGAATGCCAACCAGTGACACAGCTGCAGCCCATGACAACCCCACCTGTGCCCCACTATGGTTGTCATCATGATCAGAGTCACCAAACAAGCTAACATCACTTGTATAGTGGGAGGGACTGGGACCGCCATGCCTAGCTGTGAGGAAAAGACAAGATATGTACATTACTAACATCATTATATGGTTTACTGTTATATACACACACTCACTCACTCACTCACTCACTCACTCACTCACTCACTCACTCACTCACTCACTCACTCACTGACATACACACACACACACACACTCACTCACACATGTACTCACTCACACACACACACTCACACACACACACACACACACACACACACACACACACACACACACACACACACTCACACACAAACATACACACTCACACACAAGGTGTCCCACAGGCATAACACGGACTTCACATTAGGCAGGGAGGTAACAGTCATGACACACACTCAGACCACAACAGACACACTCTAGACAGGCCCTCAACATCATGCAGTGCATACCTTTCAACTTAGTTTTACTACTACTTTATACCATTGGGATGTGTGAGTGTCTTTAGTAGGTGTTGAGCCTTCACCTAGAACACACTGCACACATGTAGACATTAGTGCTGTTCATCAGTATAGCACTGTGGCAAAACCCAGGGAACAAAACTACAAACTGTACAGAGTTTTCACAACTATGTTGATATATGTGTCATACTCCCTGTCTGCTGCACATACCTTCTATGTTGGTCTGGTACATTACTGGTTTGACCAGTGGATTGGTGACCCTACTTTTAATGTCATACTGTGATTTCCAGTTGTCATAGCCTGCAATACATGTATGTGAAAAAAGGGCATTTCCTCAAACAACTTCACAAACTGACAGTGGATATAGTAAGTGTACACACCCCTCTTAACATGCAAGGGTTTTGTGACATATCACATGAGACCACATTAATATTGCCATGAGATTTCAACCATTTTATATGACATGTAACCTGTGCATTCTGAATGAGAAACATACACATCAGGTAGGGGTGGCCCATCGTACATGTTAGTTTTGCAATAGCTGGCTTGCAGAAGGTGCACACCCATAAACTAATACTTTGGTAAAGCGCCTGCTGCTCTCAGTACAGCATTCAGTCATTTTGGGGTTGTGTTTCTCAACATGGCACATCTCAACATGGCAATGTTTGCAAACTCTCGCTTGCCAAACACCTCCAAATCTGTCTGATTGCAAGGCCATCCCCTGTGCACAGCACTTGTCAGGTCAACACACAGACTGTGTTTCATATGTAGGTGTGGCCTCAGGCTTGGCCACAGCAGACTGTTGATTGTGTTCTTGTGAATCCATCCTTTTGTTCATTTGGATTTATGGTGTGGCCCATTGTTGTGTGCAATGTTGGAATACCTCCCCATCCACAGCTATGTGGCAGACACCAGACAGATCATAGCCACAAGGGACTGGTGTTTGGAAGTGATCATAATACAATCCAAACTGGCTACAGCCCCAGTTCAAGCTTGTGGACAGCAAACCCAAAGCAGGACACTGCCATCGCCCTGCTTCACTCTGTTGGTAGTGCTGTTCTGCTGTTGTGCAGTGCTGTTACTGTGCCAAACTAACATGACCAAATTGCACACAAAGAGAGTTCAACCCTGGTCTCATAACACCTTCACACATTTCCACACATGCGTTTTGAAAAGTTGATGTATTTTTGTCCAGACATTACTCAGAACTGGCTGTTGTGTGTTGTGAGGAACAGCTGCCATTGTCAAAACACACCCTATACCCAAGACATGTGGAGTCCATGAACGATTGCTGTCACATGTAGTACACACCCAGTACTTGCCAGAGATATCTGATACCCATTCACTGTTGATGTATGGGTCCAGGCAGCCTCCCTGGACATTTCTGGGATAATTTTCCCAACATATGTGTAGGGATGTCCACTTCTTCAAACTGGCACTGTTGCACCATCTCTTGCACACCTTTTGATGATTATCTACACGGTGTTCCATGGCATATGCAATGTTGTGTGTATGTGTCCATAGCATTCAATCCTTTTGCAGCATGTTAGGCTGTATGCAAAACATGGCTTTTGCTGAAGCAGACAACTGTGGGTCTGTGTTGGGATAATCCTGGTATGTGATCTGACTGTTATATGCAGGTACTCCAAGAGTCCATGATTGACAGTAAGTGTGTGCCCAATATGATCAACTGCTGTGGTTGTATCACAGACTGATATACCCCAGTATGAGCTTCCTCCTGTCCACACATGTGCATCTAGCTTCTTGGACTGTTTCCACTCCACATACATGTTCCCCTAACAGAGTTGTATGTTTCACATTTGCATTGTACAGATTATAGGTTACATGACAGGTTGCATGGCTTTGGCCTTGTGTATTGTGCTCACATTGTCATATCTCACACATACCTGACATTGTGACATGTGTGTACACCTTTTATATGCACTGTCTCACAGTACTGTATACAACATGTCCCTACTATTGGCAGTCTGTTCCCACATTTTGGCAATCATTATCCAGACGTCCTGCAATAACAGGTTTGTGAGTTATGCTACTGATATGTGACATGCCATGCAAATAGGCCCCTGTGATATCATGCAGTGAACCCCATCACAGGTGATCTTGCAGATACATGCAATTTGCTGACTATAACAGTTCAGTGCATGGCCACATGCATGACCTTAAAATGCCTGGGGTACTGGTAAGCCACAACAGGAAGATCTCATACTTACTGGCCTCAGGCTGCTGTGCCTCATGTTGATGAAAGGTACCTAGATAATGTGAGGGGGAGATATTGTCAGCAGCTTCACAATAGCCATCAGTCCAGGAGCAATGCTACATGTATGCGCAGGTACAGTCTACACTATGATATTACACTATTTGCTATTTTTCACCTGAAATGGCCAGATGTGTGCATTACTAAACCCCACCCAGTGCTCCATTTTGCAATGACATCTGCATCTAAAGACTGTTACTACACAGTTGAAATGTAACCTCAGTACACTGATGTGGACTTTGGCCTTACCTGTAAGCTCCTCGCCAGTTTCCTGGGTGGCACCCACCCCCACAACAGCTACATCTTGTAGTGGTTGTTCTGTGTGGGCCACCCCAAGGTTGGGAAGGAGCTCCTCCATTGCTGTAATCGGGGCCTCTCTGGTTGAACCCCCACCAGTAGCAGAACGGCCCTTGCCACTGCAACAGCTCATTGCCGTGCATGCAAAATCAGGTCAGTTGCTCTGTACCTAACCTGTTCATACATGCGGCCATGGTCCCCCAAGGTGTTCACTCTCTGTGTGATGTCTTCCCAGAGGGCTGTCCTCTCCCACTGATGTTGGCGACCCCAACTGAAGAGGACATGATAGTGTTCCAGGATGGCCTCATTTATGGCTGCTGTCTCCTGGACATCATAGGCTGGAAGCCTCTGCATCACACCTAAAAGACATAAACAGGAAAAAACACATCACAGGACATCAGACATTGTCCACAGTTCTTTACAGAGATAGCTCACTAGTAATGAGTATCAGTAACCACAACATTAAATCAAATAATACTCTAGTACCTAGTAGCATTGTATGGTCATGTATAGCATTATGTGTAAGTAGGCAGTTTGCACCTGATTAATGGTGAGGGTAGGGGGTGCATGTGGTGTGCATAGCATTCTATGCTGAAATTGAGTCAGAGGGGTGATGTTTGTCCTAAACATGTCTGAAGCAGGTTGGCTTTAGCTATGGTGTGTGTGTTTGTGCTGTGGCTGACCTCCATTACAGAATGGGTTGGATAGTTGCCTCTGAGACCACAGACATATGTGGGGATGTTCTGCCAATTGCCCTTAGTGGATTTGTCCAGTTTGTACTAATACTCAGCATTACATTAATGCACATGTGACCTACTATACTTAATCAGACAGGTTGTCATGTGCCCAGATGGTAACTGTTCCTACAAACGTGATGGTGGAATGAATAAGTACAGGGGAGTATGCAGAGAAAGGTGCTGCCAAAGGAGAAGAGGGATTTATTGAATTTGGAAGGTCAGTAGCGTGCTTTGTAGGATAACAGTCAGTAAATGGTAACATGCATGTTTGTTTCTGAATTCATGCTGCTCAGAACAGATATGTTACAATAAACCCTGTTACACCAGCTACTTTCTCAGTTTATAACAACAATATCTCCATCCTGGATCTGTGTTTTGGCCTCGGTCCATGAGTGTGTCAGACTTTGCCCATATATCATGCAGTCAAAGGCATAGAGATATGGTATATCATTACTTAGTGATGTAATTCATAATATCATTACAGTTATGTATCAATATATGTCCACATGCAAGTGAAGACAAAGGCTGTAAGGTTTCCAAACACAGTCAATAGACGACAAGTATCGTAAATCCACACCACGATAGTAACCCAAGTTCAACACGACTTCAGTATAAACAGGACTTTTATTCAATGCTAGCACAGTAAGCGCTTTCACCTTCACGGCTTTATCAAACTACAAAGTGCATAGTCAGTTAAAAACATTTAAATACAATGAGATCAAACCCCATAGGCTCCTACTCAGACTATTCAATATGACATCATTACTAAGCCATACCCTTAAAAACTCTAAAAATTATTATTAACACAGATGAACTATAACATTCATATCTAAATAACAACATTAAAAACACTTAAAATTATATATAAACCATATATTTATGGTCTATAAATTCTCTTTTTCTTAAGTATGGGTTTCACCTGTACTCTATCATTAATACCAGGTAATTTATCGGCTCTAAGCCTAATGATCCACTTGAGTTCACATTCTAGTAAATACGTGTCTATATCCCCTCCTCTTATACTGGGTTTCACTTGTTGCATCACACAAAAAATAAAATCATGTTCTGCTCCCATTTGTTTAATATGCTTTGCTAGGGCATTACATTCAGCCCCTGTCCTAACTGCATAGACATGCTCCCGGATACGTTCCCTGAGCTGTCTACATGTTTTTCCAACGTAGAACGCTGTACAGGAAACGCACCGGGCCAAATAAACCACATTAGTACTTACACAGCTTGTGCCAGTACTAAAAAGATAGTCAACCTGTGTAACTGGATGACGAAAGTCCTTCCTATTATCAGTAAATTGGCACTGATTACAATTATTGCAGGCAACAGTGTTTCCTTGTTCTCTATTAATTACAGATTTAGTCAAAGGCCTATTACAGAACTTCCTTTTCAAACTCTGTTTATTTTTATACGTGAACCGGGGGTCTTTTCCTGCCACTTTACTCAAATCATCGTCAAGGCTCAACACTTGCCAATGTTGTTTAATAATATCAGTGATCCTTCCTACATCCCTCATAAAATACAATGGCATCCTAAGTGCCTCCTGTGTTACCATTGGATTCAACCTAACCTCCTCATCCCATTCAGAAAAATAAGGTTTCGCTAATCCATCTCTGAGCGTTTCCACTACTTTCATATGTTTAACTATATCTGTAGGGGTATATCCCCTTTCTATTAGCCTTTTTCTAAGATCTAACATCTCCAACTGGTAACCTTGGGGGCATGGATTCAGTCTAGATGCTCTCATTGACTGACCTCTCATAATATTTGTAAACACATAACGTGGATGCATCGACCGTCTATGTAAGAGATTGTTTCTGAAACAAGGTTTCCTATAAATTGAAGTATTCAAAAGTCCATTAGTTAGCCTAGTAATATTCACATCCAAAAATGGGAGCTCTGTCCGAGAATAATTCAAGGTAAATTTAAGGTAACTAGTAACGTTATTAACTTTTTCCAGAAATGATAACAAGGACGTCTCATCTCCTTTCCAAATGAGGAAGAGATCATCCACGAAACGTCTATACTACCCTACATTATTTTTAAACATATCCATTCTGAACAAGATCTCTTGCTCCCAATCAGCCTTCACTATATTGGCGTAGCTATTGGCACACGAAGTGCCCATAGCTACGCCATCTTTCTGTATGTACAAGTCTTCTCCAAAGAGAAAAACATTATTTTCTAACACAATCTCCATAAATAGAGACAGAACTTCAATGAAGCTTTCTTCGTACTCACTATTCTTCTTTAGATAATTTTGGCACCTAATTATCCCTTCAATATTAGGGATAACCGTGAATAAACTAACAACATCCAACGTTACTAAGATATATTCATCAAAATCATCTATTTGTTTTGTGTACTCATATAATTCTATCAAAAACTGTTTACTATCTCTTAACACATACTTATTCTTTTCCACTAATGGTCTAAGAAAAAACTCCACTAATATAGAGAAGGGTTCTGTGAACCAACCTTGCCCTGCCACAATAGGGCGCATCGGTGGACTAACTAAGGACTTATGTACCTTGGGTAGGCCCTTTATCTCTGGTATTCTAGGATTGCATACCTTCAAGTAACGAAAGAGGGAATCCGGAATCCCCTTACTCTGATACAAATCATCCAAAACTCCATACACTTGGAATATCTTAGTGCCAACTTCATTTAAACTTATCCTCACATAGAATTCTTCATTGCTCAACATACTTTTCATACTGACAACATACTTCTCTTTATCTAAAATCACTACAGGTCCTCCCTTATCTGAAGGTCTAATAACTATGGTATTATCCTCCATCAGCTCATTCATAGCTTTTCTCTGTAGGAAAGTAAGATTATATCTTGTATTCCTATTTCCTTCTTTCTTTCTTTCATGATAATACACATGAAGATAATTTTCAACTAACTTATAAAAAGTTTCCAATAATGGATGTAAGGATGGTATATACAAACTATTTGGACGAAATCTATCCAATCCTTCTATCCTCTCATTAGACCCTCCATAATCTAGTTTTAACTGCATTTTACGTAAAAACATTTTTAAGTCAACAATTGAATCAGTGATATCACTATCACAGGTCAGTATGAAACTTAACCCTCTATTTAAAACTTCTTCATATTTAGTTAATACTCGATCTGATAAATTAATTACTAGGGACCTCCCACCCTTTCCCACATTTTCTTGAGGGTAGGTCCCGTATGCTCTCCTCCTGACCCCTTCCTTTTGTTCCGACCTCTGCTCTGGGATCTCTGTCTCCCTAAATAGCCATTGCTGGCTATTGGGAAAGGGGTAGGTGTTGTAGAATTATTCCCAGAAGCAGGGGGGAAAACATTGGTGGGAGATGTAGAGCCAATATTAGGGTTTTTTCTTCTAACTACAGGTTCATCACTACCTTTCTTCTCTTGATGTAAAAAAATAACTTGTGGTGCATCATGTATTGTATCACTACTAACACCTGAAACAATATTCAGAGCATCAGTCTTATTAACATCATTATTAATATTCACATTCGCTGGGATACTATTACCCCATTACCCGATACATTAACATCATTCTCGGTCATATTCAAACCAGGAGTCATTCGCATATTCCCATTGTTAACAGACAAATCACTACTAACCCATAAATTACTATTACTAACAGACACATTGCTCCGTACATTAGGGCGTATATCATTACCACGTGGCCAAGTAAATACTTGACCACTTCTGAAATCGGAAATGTCTCTCAAAAGTTTGTTGCGCTTTTGTTCAAGTAAGCGCTTTTCATAAAGTTTAACATTGTCCAGCAACCTTTCCAAACTACTTAAAACTTTCAAGCCTTTATATTTCATCAACATTCTATCATATTGTTCATTAACTCTTCTCCGTAAGTCCTCTTCCTCTGTTGAATGAAACTCATTCAAGAGTTTCATATAATTAAAGCTCAAATTTAAATTAAGTTGTTGCCACTTCTGTAGCAAATCAGGATAAGTATTACCTGATGTTGGCATCTTAAAGACGCGAAGTCCACGAGGGACAACACGCTTTAAGATGCATGCTTCGAAATGCTGACACTGCAACTGCAGCTTCTTGAGTTTCACAAAATCCAACTCTAACTTATTTAAGTCCATCCCTAGCTCAGCAACGTTGTCCACATCATCCGAGCCATCCGATACAGAATCTGGTTCAAACGCTAACAGCAAGTTCTCCGTTGAGTCCAGGCATTCTTGGAAGCGTGACAACTTCCGCCTTATTAGTTCCGGTTCCTCAAGCGTATACGGCAGCTCCAACTTAGCATTCGCTTCTAACACAGCCATCTCCCTCTGGTGGTTAAACAGCACAATTAAAAGAAAACAACTTAGACAAACCACCAAGGGGATTAACTTCACTGCAACTCCAAAGGTTAGAATTAAAACAATATATGTCCACATGCAAGTGAAGACAAAGGCTGTAAGGTTTCCAAACACAGTCAATAGATGACAAGTATCCAAAATCCACACCACGATAGTAACCCAAGTTCAACACGACTTCAGTATAAACAGGACTTTTATTCAATGCTAGCACAGTAAGCGCTTTCACCTTCACGGCTTTATCAAACTACAAAGTGCATAGTCAGTTAAAAACATTTAAATACAATGAGATCAAACCCCATACTTGTCGTCTATTGACTGTGTTTGGAAACCTTACAGCCTTTGTCTTCACTTGCATGTGGACATATATTGTTTTAATTCTAACCTTTGGAGTTGCAGTGAAGTTAATCCCCTTGGTGGTTTGTCTAAGTTGTTTTCTTTTAATTGTGCTGTTTAACCACCAGAGGGAGATGGCTGTGTTAGAAGGTGGTTTGTCTAAGTTGTTTTCTTTTAACAGTTATGTATCAGACTGCCAGACATTTTATGTGTAAGAGGCCTTATATATGATGACAAGGCCAGGACATTCTTTGGGAGTGTGTACAGCTGCGAGGGCTTTGTATTTCTGGCTATTGTTGACCATCTGTCAGGACTGCGTAGCAGTGTATTGGGAATATGCTATTTCTTGGGGGGGGGGGGGTAGATGTAAGTGTTATGTTTCCTTTTCTATCTGTCTTTGCATGTGGAGCCAGTTTCTGGTGCTCTATCAAGTGTTACATTTTTGTAGGGTAAGACTGTGACATGCCCCATAACACAGTCAGTCATCATACTACACTGTGTATTGAGCCAGCATATGTAGGGGTAGTGTGTGAATGTCAAACAAGCTGACAGTTTGGTTCACACACTCCTTATACTGTATGCACTTTCACACTGGTGTCTGTTTCTCACTGCTGTTACATCCCTGGAGTGCCTGGTATATTTGCAATTACATGTGTATTCTCCCATAGCAAGACTGCTTTTTTGTTGTATCAGTCTGCCTGTAGTTTGGATATTGCTTGGTGACATGGCTAACAGCTCAGTGTATTTTTCCCTAATGTGATGTTATGTCCAGATATTTGGCAGATGCATAATGTTGCCTGGCCCCCCATAAGCGTTGTGTATGTCTGACACATCAGTGGGGGGGATGTGAAGATTTACGTGACTAACTCCTGGGAAGTAACTGGGTTTTGGACTTGTGCTATTCCACTCAATAGATGTTGGAACAGACAGGAGGGTGTTACTGCATCACATGTGTCACCTCATCTACACCAGTATGTCAGATAAGTTCACATTTTCATGGCTCCCCCCCACTTTGTCATGCTTGGTTATGCTTTCTTGCTGTACTGAGCATACCCATCACCAGCCAGATTGTTCCAGACTGTCCATGTTTATTGCTCATATTTCTGGTCTGTTGAACAGTATCATTTTATTCCTTCCTGTGGTAAATAACCATGATCACGTGGAGATGTCTGTCAGTATATGATGACATGCATTACAGTTTCATAATTGACATCCTTATGAACATGTATGCTGACCCACACCCTGTTCCTGTAGCGACATTTTACATATATACCTGCAGGAAGTTAATGGTGTCCCTAGTCCATTGCCCCCCCCCCCCATTTTGCAGCCTTTGTCCAGATCTCTTGCACTTAGGGGTGGGGAGGTGCATGTTATAGACATATATATATATATATATATATATATATATATATATATATATTTCATGTGTGTGTGTGTGTGTGTGTATGTGTGTGTGTGTGTGTGTGTGTGTGTGTGTGTGTGTGTGTGTGTGTGTGTGTGTGTGTGTTTGTGTGTTTGTGCATGTGTGCGTGTGTGCATGTGTGCACGCGTGTGTGAGTGTGTGTGTGTGTGTGTGTGTTTTTATATGTGTGTATGTGTGTGTGTGATTGTGTGTGTGTGTGTGTGTGTGTGTGTGTGTGTGTGTGTGTGTGTGTGTGTGTATGCGTATATATCTATATCTGTATATGTATGTAAGTCTGTATATGGGTCTACCTGAAAAAAACGACATGCAAAAACCCCGACAACGAGATAACTGACACCACAAAACCGAAAGTTCAAAAACACGAAACTTCACATGCCCGACAAACCACAATCCCAACAATCAAGGTAAGTGTGCGATAGTGACAGACTTTAGGGTTAGGGGCGGGTTAAGTGAGTTAGGGTTAGGGCATGGGTTAGGTGAGTGTGTGATAGTGACAGACCTTAGGGTTAGGGTTTGGGTTAAGGTTAGTGCATAGATAGTTGTGTATGTAAGGTATAGTGTAGGTTTGTAAGTTTTTTGTTGTACTTGTGTTGTGTGTGTGTTTTTCGGAAAAGGTATTTGTTTTGTTTTGTTGATTGCCGGGATTGTGGTTTGTCGAGCATGTGAAGTTTTGTGCTTTTAAACTGTCAGTCATCTCAATTGTCGATCTTCCGGTCTCAGTGTTCTCGTCGTCGGTGTTTTGCATGTCGGTGTTTTAAAGTAGTCCCATATATATATATATATATATATATATATATATATATATATATATATATATATATATATATATATATATATATATATATATATATATATATATATGTATATATATTTTATTTTTTTTTAATATATGACTATTGATATATCAGTATATTTCTTGTTTGATATCTACACTTATATATTATTTTATGATATATATGTACATATTTGCGTTTATATTACGCTGTCAAAAACTCAAACTGTCGACAGAGTAATAATCGACACAAAAATGTCGAAACCCCTGAACATCAAACACACACAAAAAAAAACACCCAAACACAACACAAATTGCTCTATGCTGCACCCCTCACACCCCCCGCTACTTAAATATACCAATTCCATGATCGCACTATATTGCAGTAAACAGAAATCTCCCCTTACAGAGATTTCAGTTTACACACGCAATGACTTTTGCTTTTGACATTTTGGTGCCGACAATATCAGCTTTGATATTGTCGGCCTTCGACAGGGTGAAGTAGACCCACATATTCCATATGTTTAATTTCATATGTACAGCTACATATATCTGATGTATACACTTTTCATATGTATCTATCACCATACACATCTATATTTGTATATTTATATATTGTAAACATGCTGGTTCCACAGTGTTTGTTCCATAGTATTCTATACATGCATTGAATGATATATTTTAAAAAAATATTCAGTAGTATAGCTCATATGGAGTAGTGGTACATTGCTCTGACTGTGGTGTGCCAGATCCTGGATTCAAGACTGAGTGGGGCTGATTATTTTATTGCTGGCCAAAACAGTGGCTGATGGTGACAGGGTGATTAAAGCAATTTTAAGCAGTTGTAGGTGGGTTTGTGTGGGTTTGCATGAAACTAAGCAGTGCTGCAACATGGTTAAACCAATACTTGCTTAATCTGTGTAGGCTTAGCTTAGCTCCGTGCAAACACACACAAACCCACTTGCTGCTACTTAAAACAACATGCTCCCACTTACCCTCGCACTAATTCCTTTAAAAGAAAAGAAAAAAGGGGTGATAGGAAAGTGGTGAGAAAGGGGGCATGCAGAGGGAATGACAATAGGAAAAATAGCTAGGGATGTGCATGACAGGTGTAGGGAAGGTCCATAGCTGTCCATTTCTTCTACAGCAACAGCTGTACATATATAATGAATTTGGAGGTATATTTGGACACGCAAACCCCTGGGGGGGTGAGGACAACAATAATGTGTTGTGAAGCCATTTAGACCAGATTACACATGTCCAGTGGACACATGTGCGAAATTGACAGCTATTTATGGGGCAAAATTTTTTTTTTGGGAACAGATTGCCCCCTTTTTTTTAAGGTGAGAGTGGGATGTTGGGGAAGGATAGTAGGTATATTTGGGGAGGTAGGTTTGGTAGGAAGACAGACAAGACAGACAAGACAGCATACAGGGGTGGTTTAAGACACATGTGGGGGTAAACACTTTGAATGGGGAGGGGTGTTTGGAAATTGGAAGCCCATGAGCCTCCAAATGGAAAAAGTGGGACTAAGGTCCCCACCCATGGGCAGTCACCAGTGCACCTTCACAGCCCCAAAGGTGGCTGTGCTGGCGGCTGAGCAGGAGGGCAGGCTGACCCTCTAATTGCACCATGTGGTCCGCAAGCTGGCATAGCAGATCTCCAAATTCCTTTCAGAGCTCACTATGCACCAATCCCCGGATCTGGCTTCGGGTGACGGTATCCTGTCTGCGCCCGCTCCCAGTGGGGGATGAGCCCCATCCCCTGAGGCAGTTCCACCCAAAGGTGGTGCAGGACCAGTGGATGAGGAGGTCCTGGTGTGGGTCCAAGACATGCTGGGGCCTGGTGCCACAGCCAGATGAGGTGGGAGAGGTGGATCCACTGAGACCAGCCTTCCCAAACATGCTATGGTGTTGCAGTTTTAGAATGTATGTGGGTTGGTAATAGTCAACACAATCCAGGATTAGTTATAACAGCTTGCATAGATATTACCATTAACCCAAAACAACAGATTTGGAACGGTTTCTTAGCAAACAGAACACGTGCATATATGGAACCACAGTGGGCATTACAACAGCATGCAGGTTACATTGATAGCAACAGGTCACCAATGATAGTATTTCAACATGGAACATTAATAGAAACACATTTCAATATTTGTTGAACAATAGGACAATATGTCCCAACAGTAGGTTTGGTGTAAAACATACCCATTGATTTGTGTGTTTAGATTGTTGCTGCAAATATGATGGTGGAGAGAGAGAGATGTCAATTAACGACTTGTATATCTTTGCTGTACTCATAACTTAATGATCATTGCTGTAATCATTACTCTACAGGTATTATTACAATACCCTATGGCCTTGGTTTGGCCATTGGTATGTTTGTACACAGTGTACAATTCAACCGTCTTATAGCTACTTTCTACTTCTCTTACCTGGAAGACCTGTGGGGGGAATGTTTGTTAACACTACCTGACTGTTTCTACACATATTCTCAAAATCCTAGTTAAAATTATGCATACAGTGTACTACCACTCCCGGGATTCAAACCATGGCTGTGTCTGCTAAAATTACAACAATTTGTGTTTTATCAGAGTGAGCTATTAAGAAACTGTAGTCTTTTTCTTCATTGTTTTCTGTCTAAGTCTCTCTTGGTTGTACACTCTCACCTTGTAATTACAACATTCTTATACAGACATTCCCAGACATATTTGTTATGTAGCACAGTGTGGGAAACAGTGGTTAACACATTACTATTAAAATATTAGATCCTGGTGAATGCAAGATGTGAAGCCATACAATACCAGAGTAAACACAACCAGTCCAGGATTTAGACCTTTATTGCCAGGCAGTTACAGTTCTCTTACCTGGAAGACCTGTGGGGGAATGTTTAACACTACATGACTGCTTCTGCATATATTCACAAAATCCTAGTTGAAATTATGCATACAGCTTCTACCACACCCGGGATTCAAACCATGGCTGTGTCTGCTAAAAAATGCAACAATTTGTATATCATCAGAATAAGCTATTGAAAAACTGCTGTCTTTTTTTCATTGTTTTCTGTCTAGGTCTCTTTTGATTGTACAATCTGACCTTGTAATTACAACATTCTTATACAGACATTCTAGACATATTTTTATATCAGTTATCAGATCTTGGTGAATGCAATATTTCATGCCATACAATACCAAAGTAAACACAACCAGTCCAGGATTTAGAACTTTTTTTGCCAGGCAGTTACACTTTTATTTAAATATGATCTATATGGGAGTATTACTGTCATATTGTCTGGTTTATTCAGTACAAACCATACACATTTTTTATACTGCCAGGTGACATTTTACTCCTTTATATTTATTTGGTATGACTACTAAAAGCAGGATTGTTACTCACCAGCCTCACGACACAGCCTTTGCAACCTACCGGTATGGGCTTCCTGGTTCACAGCCCACTCAGATGGAGCTGTAATGAAAATAGAGAAACATTTAGGCATACCTATCTATCACATACACAGGATGGACTTTGGTAAACAGTTATTACTATGAATACTTACACACTGATGGGACATCTTTCCTCTCTTTTACTTCTTGGACCCACTGTTCCAAGAGATCCCTCTTCCTCCGCTTCAAGTCGGTATAGTGTTGCCAGACCTGTTCACCAGTCCAAAGGATACCAGTGACACTGCTGAGATCATGGGTGAGACTTTCCCAGGCTTCTATTTTATATTGGGAGCCCTGGTACTGGTCCTGCAGTAGTCTCAAGTCATGTTTTTTTACCAGGAGTCCTACCATGACCTTGGCCTCCTATATGCCCCAGTGCTGCTGCTGCTGAAAGTGCACCCCCTCTCCAACACCTGCCATACTGCCTTCAGTGGAGAGCTAGAACCTGTTATGAGCTGTATTCCCACATGTGGGGTTTAAATACGGCCAGATTCCCACCCATTGTCATGATTGAACGGTTGTGACAATGCTGAACTAAGCTAAGCTAAGCTATGGGCAAATCTGCATAGCTATGTTTGGCAGTGCTTAAAGGGGCAGGTTCAGCATTGCTTACCAATGGGCAAATCCACTTAGCTGGGCTACTCATTGCTTAGTATTCATATGTACACAGTGCTTACACCTGGTCAGCATAGCTGTGCAATGCTCAACATTGCTTATGTTTTATTTTATTGGACTACCACCTGTATGGGATTGATTCATCATTCATTGCATAATATAGATTTATTTACCTTTTCTGACATACCCCAATGTGCTGTAATTACATTTATTCTTGTGTGACTATACTGTATGGGACAGTTGTGTTTATATGGGGGTTTCACTACTTTATTACACGGAGACCTCACATCTGGGCCTAATACACTACTCTGGTTGAGCTTCCTACATAAATATACAAATAAATTAAAATTGTAATGTTTAGATATACAAAATGGAAATGGTTTTGGTGGGGCTCTAATCGTGAGTGACTACATGCAAGGGATATGCTCTAACCACTACACTATTGCACTTATGCTTATGTTGGATGTCTATTGCTATTTAACTTATCATGTCATTTCATCTGGGTTAAGCATAGCTAAGCAACTGGCACACCCATGCAGCTATGCTTAAACTTCATTGCATATGTGAAAAAAAATGATTTGTTGTGTTTTTACTTCTTACCCTTCAAATTATCCATGCTAATGGTAAACCTGTTATTCTGTCAACATTCTGGATTTGTAGGGACAATTGTCCCTTATGATTTTGTCCAGATTCCTTACTCTGACGGGTTGAGAGGTGCACGTTGTATGCTTCATACCCTGCCAAAAATTCATGCTAATGCTACATCTGTTATTCTATCAGCATTCTGGCTTTGTACGGATGATTGACCCTTATGGGTTTGTCCAGATTTCTTACCCTGATGGGTTGGGAGTGTTACAAGCATTCTTGCTCTATTTAAATTGCCGTTACGGCAATTCTGGTGTGCAGGGGGTATGTGTATTGTGAGTCCATTGCTCTCAGACACACCCCCTGCACTCGTACACAGAACAGTGTCCATTTTACAGCATGGCAGCGCGCTTTCATGAATATGCATGGAGCGCTGCCGTGCTGTACGGGAACGGTCCCTTCCATGCAGGAATAAGCTAATTCTGCACAGAAGTTTGCTGAATCCTGGGGATTTAGTCTACACATCTGAACATTGAGCTCAAGTATGTCTCTCATGTTTGTAGCACTCTGAGTGCCATAACACAATAATAGGCCAGTTCAGCAGTGGTTAACATTTTAAGACAAAAAACTCAATATGGCAATCTGTGCAAACCGTGTGCACACTGATACTAACAGAAAGAATGCATGACAGAGTTTGATGATGGTACACAGCATGTGAAAGTTGTACACCCCTGAAAATAACAATAGCAGGGTCAGTGAGAGACAGAAAGGTGAAGATCATATATTTGCATTTATACTACAGTTGTATTGGCATTAACATAAGCATTTTTCAACACTAAATGTTCCTGGCCTGAAGTGCAGCTCTGCAGTAAGTGGAGCTCTTCACAAATAGATGTTGTACTATTACTGGTATGTGGATTCCCCATTGTACACAGGTCCATTTTTTATTGGGGGTGAGAATCATGCCAAAGAGGGCATTCTTAGCAACACACAATGTGACATATAAAGCATGCACATATCTCCCACATAATATATAACAAGCAGAGATATGGACAGCAGGTGGCAACATAATGTTTGTGCAGTGAGTTTGGGGCTCCTGTGCAGGCAGAATGCAACATATACTACTGGCAGCTTTTAGCTTTGTGATATACATAAATCTTATAACTCCAATTTCTGGGAACTTCAAATGCAAGTTACATGTAGTTTCTTAATGTACTAGCCTTCCACCAAGTGTACAATGTCCATGATTCTCACCCATAGAGAGACTGTAGTTAAGGGAACTTGCATGCTTAGTAACTACCTAACTAAGGCCATCTACCTAATCTGCATTTATTACAATCACTTTTTATGTGCTTTATGCATTGTCAGGTGCTTTTATTGCTTTTGCATATATTTAGACATAGATACTTAAAAGATTTTTCAGCGCAAAAAATTTGCAAATGAAACTGCCATTAACATTATAAAGAAAACTTGCAATCTGTTGTATGATCATCAGATCATGGTTTAAATAAGGCCAATTGATTTTCCTACTTAATGAGGTCCTGCACATTAATCATAGGATCATAGAAAGTTACTAGGCTAATGGCTCTAGGGCCATTACAAGCCTAGCTAGGTTCTGTCCTTTTTTCCATGATCAGCATTTATTGCATCTGTCCAAGAAAGACACATGTGGAACCTCTGGGGTGAATTTAAGATTACCCATCCAGTTGTCCAAATTGCACTTGAAGAGGGCCAATGAGGTGTTCTGCTTTACATGGATTTGGAGTCTATTACACAGGTGTGGTAACCTCTGGGAGACAAATCTGTCCCTCCAGTAGGTTCTAATAATGTCACACACCAGATTAAAGTCCTTAGAATGAGTAACCCATGAGCAATTGGACTTAATGGATATGCAGCATTTCCGATAAAGCAGAGTCAGAGATTGCCTTATATAGAAGGCAGAGATTGCCTCTGAGTAGTCTGTATGAAATGGAGTAAAGTGACAGTGATTTCAGCTGATGCACATAGGACAGATGCTGAAGACCTTGAATTCTCCTTGTGAGAAACCTTTGTGGTTTCTCCAATTGCTGCAGGTGTTTGGAAAGGTACATGCCAAAAGGGGCATTGTACTCAATTATTGGCCCGATGAGGGAGGGGTACAGGGAGGTCATAACTTATTTTTTCTGAAGGCAATGCCCTTACTTACTTATGAGCAATATAGAAAGGCCTTTTTTCCACTGTGGAGACATGGTGATCAAAGGTATGGTTGCTGTCAACCTGTGTGCTCAGGTCTTTCACCACTGAGCATGTGATTAGGGTGTTTCTATTGGGTCTACTTGATATAATCGAAAATCCACTTACCCAAAACATTAAATGTTGAGACAACATTCCCGAAACCGCTATTCAGTGAATGCCCAGATCACCAAACAGGAACTCTGGGAAACAAACCACTTGCTCAGCTCCATAAAAAAACAAAAAACAAAGCAAATCAAACCCACCCATGTGGGGATCTTTACCCCCCTCCCCCCAGCTAAATATACGAACTCTGAGATCACACTACCATGCGGAAAGGCACAAAGTTCACAACAGTGGCCAAGTGATTCATTTCCCGGAGTTCCTGTTCGGTGATCTGAGTGTTTGTTGAATAGAAGTTTTGGCAATGTCGTCTCGACATTTAGTGTTTCAGGAAAGTGGGTTTTCAATTATATCAAGTAGACCAATTTCTATTGGTGTGATAGTTAGCTGAACATTCGTCTTACTGAAAGGGATGATAATGCATTTTTTGCATTGTGTTTAAGACTGTGACTTTGGCACCAATCATTTGTTTGCATAAGTTCCTCTTATAGGATGTTGACATAATTTGGGGATTCTATGACCACTCCCAGTTTGCAGTCATCAACAAACTTTGTCAGCTACAGACCTTTAGATTTTGCTTGTACTTCAGAGAAATAGATTCTGAACAGTAGAGGTTCCAGGACGGATCACTGTGGAACACCACTTGTTACGGGTCTGCTGTTGGAGGTGGATTCCCTTATTTTGACTGTATGGGTTCTATCAGTGAGCCAGTTAGTGAACCACCTAATGATATAAGAGCTGATACATAGCAGTGTGAGTGTGTTGATAATGCCTGAGTGTGGAATAGTTTCACAATTCTTGGCCAAGTCCAGGTAGGCTGTATGTACAGTTTTCCCCTCATCCATGGCACTGGTGACTGTCTCGAAGAAGTCCACCAGGTTTAACAGGCATGATCTCCCTTTGAAAAATCCAAACCAAGTAGAGGCAAGTGTTTAGAGATTATCTATATCTTTGTTGATAAGGTCCATGATGATTCACTCCATGGCCTTGCAGATAAGGCTAGTCAGGCTAATAGGTCTATGGTTCCCAGGGTCAGTGGAAATACTACCTTTGTGCAAGGGAATAATGGTGGCTGTTTTCCATTCAGCTGGGGTGAAGCCGGTGCTTAGACTATGATTGAAAAGTGTACCCAATGGTGTTGCTAGTTCTTGTTGGAGCCCATGTAGGACACAGCCTGGGATGTTATCAGGTCCCATAGATGCTGTGTTGTAGGCCTTAGAGAAAGTCTATACAACCTGCTCTCTTGAGATACAAGGTGGGGGGACAGGTGGAAGGAATGTCATGGAATATGTGTGGTGGGGACAGGGGAGTGAAGTTTTCACAGAATCTGTCAGCTAACAGGTTTGCTATGTCCACAGGTTCAGTGTATGTGGTATCATTAACTACCAGTTTGGCACAAATCTGGGTCTTACATTTTAGGTTATGGATGTAAGTAGAAAATGCATTATGGTAGTCCAGCGTTGAGGACACTAATTTGGATTCATAGTTTGCTTTGGAGGACTTCACAAGAAGTCTTATTTGCTTGTTTAAGATGAGGAGGGGGTATTTCCAGTTAAGGCATGCTCCCTCTTACATTTGGACAATAATTTCTTACTTTTATTGCAAAGCCTGTTAATGGGAATTCTTTATCAGGCAGGTCTGCTCTTCCTTGAAGAGCTTGTTTTGGTCCTATCAGGTACATCCACTTCAGTGCAGTTATGCAGGGGTTTATAAAAAGCATTGTTGTAGGACTCGGCATAATTGCCAGTTCCATGTGAGGAGGGAGGTGCAGTGAAGCTATTTATACCATTCCTTAGAAGGATATAATCTGCTTTGGAGAAGTTTTTTAGTTTTTTGCTGCTGGGGGGGGGGGGCAGGTGTGATAGTTACTTCGAATGAGACTGACTTGTGGTCAGATCTGACAAGGAAAGACCTCACAATGGGAGTGCTACAATGTTCACCCATATTGGTAAGCACTGGATCCAGGATGTTGGTGCCCCTAGTTGGGGTGTCCACCGGCTAGTCTAGGGCATTAGAGTTAATGAACTCGAGGAACCTTTGGGCAAGTAAGCTTGAGCAAGAGTAATTTACCCAGTGAATGGATGAGTTATTAAAATCATCCAGAAACATGGTGTTCAGATATATCTTGATGAATTCCAGTAGATCCAAGTAGGGAGGCTGGGTGTCTTGATTCATGGTGGAGGTCCTGTAGCTGGCAATGACTTGAATAGGTGTCCTACCAACAGTTAGTTGCACCTGAAGTGTCTACAAGCAAACATACTGTTTAACTAATCTGGAGGTGTATTTATCACTAATGAATATCGATACACCACCTCCTTTAGTATTCAAGCCTTCCGTTCATGGTCTGAATGTGTGGTAGGAGGTGTAACCCAGTATGGCTGGGGTACTCTATACAGCCTTGAACCAGGTCTCTGTCACTGCATAGATGTCAGCATCTTCCAAGGTGAGGACTGCTTCCAGTGGGTGCAGTTTCATGTTAAGACTCCTAGCATTTAGCAGCATAACCTTGAGGTTGTTTTCTGATGAAATTTTTAGGTTGGGAATTTTGTCCTTGTGACATTGCCTAAAAAAGGCACTATGTGGGTAGCAAGAGCCTTTGCCAGTAGCCGAAATCCCAGGCATGACAGACGAAGACCATCTCTGGCAAAGCATCAAGGTATATTGATCATGTCATCCCAGGCTCATAGAAAATTAACTGGTTCCCCTTAGAATGAGAGCAGAAACTAAGCCAATTATTGAAGTTAATGATTTTGTGTTTATATTGGGGTATCATCTTAGGCGAGGGTAATATGCTGCTCAAGGCCAGGGACATACCTGCCTGTGACACATAATCAGAGAGCTCAATCATGTCTCTCTTCATGTAGTCCAGGGAGGTACTTCTCAAGTTGTTCACACCAACATGTACAATGACATAATCATAACGGTACTTGTTGTTAAGAGACTTGAGTGCCTGCGTGATCTGACAAATCCTGGCACTGGAAAGACAGCTGACCATGACTTTCTCCTTGTTCAGCCTGGTAAGGGGGAAATATGTGTGCCTCACTCCTATGACTAAGTTATTTGGAGTGGATGTGGGTTGCATTATGGGCTTTGATGGTGAGACACGTGTGCTTCTGTCATTATGTGTATTGTATGTTTTGGGTGTTATGACTGGTTTAGTATGTATCTTTTTTTGGAGGTCTCTGGTATTTAGGCAGGTTTTTTGTGAGTACCTCCACATATGTTGGGCTGTGTATATGCTGTGTGTCATGATTTGGAGTTGTGGTTGATGGGCTGACAACCCACTGTGTATTGCTGTGTATTGCGTGAGAGAGCTGTGATTCCAGATTCATAATGTAGGTGCATCTCTCACAAATGAAGTTTGGTAACAAACCACATTGTCCAGGAACATATTTAGAAGGGGTTAGGCTGATATATTAATGGGAGTTAATTGGGTGAGGGAGGTGAAAGGGTTAAATGGAGGGAGGGATGATTGGGAGGAAATGAGATAAGGGTGGGGAGGGGCTTAAGGGGTTTAGACAAGTGTAGCTGGGTAAGTAATCCCATTTTGGCGAGAACTTGCTAAGGCAAGGTACGCCCATGATGACCTGGGTAGTCTGGGAGGTAGGCCTTTGAAACTGGGAGGTAAGTTGGTAGTTTAGCCAAATCATGAAGAGTTCATTTCAATGTGTTTGGGGACTTCGGTAGGATTGAGCATAATTATTGGTTTGCGGTTGGGGACAGGTTTGCTTGGAGGGAGTTGATTTGTTGGTTGGTCCAGGGTTGTTTGCTAGACTTGGCGGCACTGAAGTTGGTGTTTGTTCATTGGTGGTGTTGGGTTGAGGAGCAGGTGGGGATTGGGTGCACGGTGGTGTTCGCGGGTTTGCTGATGGCTCGCTCTGCAGACACGGAACTTGCTTGTCCTACTGCACTTGGGATTTTCTGCTGGGAAATACATGCATTCTGCATTGTTGGCAGCATTGGGCTGGTTGGCAGGAAGCCTCTGAGGATGCACTGTCTTCTTTTGATGTTGTGTTTTGTTCACAGGTTCAGCAGGACCTGCACGGTATCTGCTCTTGTGCAGTTTGGGTCTCTTCTGGCAGCATGAATGCTGATTCTGTGGTGTTTCGGCTGCCGTTTCACATGTGCTCACAGAGCTGTGTCACTGAATATTTCTGTGCATGGCCAGTGGATTGTGTGTTGAGTGATTTGGTCACGCATTGCACTTTGATCATTTGTACTTGCAGGAAAAGGAAAGGTTGCCATGGTTTTCGTGAGACCATCATGAACTCTTCTGGTCATTCTCGGAGTCAAGCAGGGGGGCTCGGGCCTTATTGTTGAGTGCTGGATGTAGTTGTGGATGGGATGTGTTGGCTCGCAGGCTTGGGGCCGGCATTTTTTGTGGCACATGTGCAGTTGGAGGGTTGACCATTGCTTCTGGGGTGGGTATGGTCAGATGCCGCCATTTTACTTGTAAGTAAAAAAAAAAAAAAAAAGAGAGAGAGAAAAAAAGGAAAGAATCTGCATTTGCAAATTACACTTTGTTGCCATGGTGGTGCATTTTAGGTACTGTGAGTCACATCTGGTCTTATGCGGTGGTGTTCTTGGCAAGCAGGGCTGTATTTTGTTGTAGTGGTGTTTTGTCAAGCATATTTTTGGCCATAACACAGTATTTTCAATGTTGGGAGATGGTGACAGACTGTTGGACTATGGCCTGGTGTTCTGTCCGCATTAAGTGCTTGGTTCCTGGGTTTGTCAGTGTTCTGGTTGTCTGGGGCTTTGCTTTTGCCAGTCCACCAATTGGGTGTCCTCCGGTGTGTGTGCTGCATTGCAGATGGTGCAGAGTTGTGGCAGTTGCTTTGTCGCCTTATGGCAGTGGGTTGTGACGCGGTTTCAGCGCTTGCCAAGGGGCCCTTCATGTTGGCACTTGTGTGTGGATTTGCGTGTATTACTAAAAAAAAAAAAAAATGAATAATAAACATAAATAAATGGATAGGTAAATGGGTGGGAGTTGGGGCTGTGGGGGGTCAAGGAGGTGGGAGGACTGGCCTGCTTGTGTGCAGATGCTTGGACCCCTGCCCGGATGCCTTGTTTTTTTTTTTTTTTTTTTTTTTTGTGCTGGTGGAGGGCTTGTTGTTCTGTTTGAAGTCATAGGGGAGTTGTCAGAGGGGAGTCCTGTTGCTGGGCATCTCTGCAGGTCTGCATTCAGCGTGGCTATCAACAGTATTCTTTTTGGAAAGATCAGGTGGATGTATAAAAAAAAATAGGGGGAGAAATAATAACGGGTTGGAGACTGTGTTGTGTATATGGCAGACATGAGGTGTCAGGACAAACATGTACTCCAGGGGGTTGGTCTTTGAGGCAGCACTGAACGGCCACAAAGTGGCAGCCTCTGTGTGTGCTTTCAGTTCAGTATATGTGATTACGAATGCAAAGGTTTCTACTGTTGCATTTACTGGGTGACTGTTCTTTTACATAGCAGAAAGAGTAAGTTCAACATGTTACAACACATCTCAAGATAGACAAACCATCCATGCAATTCAGTGCACATAAATATTAGAGCCTTTAGCAGAGGTATGTACACATTCTCTTCATAATGATCAGGATTACTGATGTTGGGTCACAGACCATCATATGAGAACATGCATGGATCGCTCTCTTCATGGCACACTCCAAAATAATGTCAGAGCCCTTATGTAACAGTGGATGCTAAAGTAGCAGGGAAGTGTCAGATGTACAAAGAAGTAGTGCAGTGTCAGATGTCCCTTAGCAGTTTTACTGGGAGACAGGTCTTGTTTAGGCCTCATTATTAAAGTACCCTGTATTTTATCTGCAGTGATTTTAGAAAACAAGTGTTCAACTAATAGTTAAAATAATTATGATGTATGCAAAGTTTATACTAACCACTGATGCCTAATCCTGGATAAGGTATTTAAATTATCTGGATGCACATGGTTAAATGCTCCAAAAAAAAAAAAAAAACCCGAGCTGAAGAAAGTGGCAGCAAGAGCACTGTTAACACAAAAAGTATATCCAACTACAAAGTCCTTGAGGGGTAAAACACAGGCCCAAATGTAATTTGATAGAATACTAAATGTAAAAGAGAAGTAAATATATCTAGTAGCCCCTCAGCAGTGTTTTCTACAATCAAATAAAGGAAAAGACAGTTCAGATTATCTCTACGTGTGGCATGCCCAATATTATTATCATGAAATAAAACAATGTCAGACAAGCTTAAGGCAATAACTCAGCATGGTCTGAGTAGAGCAAATCATATTATGTGTACTAAGGCAAGGATAATGCAAAATCCTATGCCTGGCATACAGGGCATTGTCAGAACCCACTCTGATGGACCTCCTGCATATCCACAAAAAACAAACAGCACCAGAATTACCCATTCTAAAGACTTAAAGCTTGCCTGTGATATAAATAGGACCTGCTGGAGAGATAGGTATATATCCCAGAGAGACTACCCCATCTGTGGAACAGGCTCCCCATTCATGTGAAGCACAGTTGTCCTTGAAGAGGTCTTGGAATGTGTTATTTGGAATGTGTGTTATGTATTTCGGATGTTTTACATGTCCTTTTATTTCTTGCAGATGGGGTGTTGGAACACTGCAGTTGTAATTTGGTGGGTATAAGGTGAAACTTTCTCATTACTATTACAGGGTTTAATTTTGTTCTTTTCTTTGTAGATGGTGGCGATACAGTGAATTTGCAGATGATGGAAGCAGTGGCGAGTGAGGAGGTTACACATGGGGAGCACAAGTGGGCAACAGTTACTGACGGAAATGGCGGAAGTGTAGAAGGCATCATGCAGAGGCTTGAAAAGGGGATTTGAAAGGTGATGTTTGATAGGATGGACATTCTTGTCACTTAAATGGGGTACAAGGAGGTTCTAAGTAATCACTTTAGTAAGGCATGTTAGAGCTCGGTGTTTAATTAGTGGGAGCTGATTATTGTGTTGGTATAGGAGGCAAGTATGGAAGAGGTAGGTAAGGGGGCCAAGGGGAAAAATTGTTGGGGACTATTTATGGGGAGTCTTGGGATCCCATTGGATGAGTAGAGTCACAACGTTCATAGGAGTACATGAACTTATTAGATTACAGCCCTATGGCTCCTGCAAGCCAGTGAAGTTCAATCCTTGCCTTCTTGGTACCTTGGAGTGGTTGTATTCACTCATCCAGTTTGGGTCATATGTGGGGGAATGGCCAATGAGGTGTTTAACAGGATGCTGGATTTTGTTCCTAATGGGTGGTATCTTGGGGTTACGAATTTGTCCCTTGAGTAGGGAGGGTTAATGTTACATACCAGGTTAAGGTTTTAAAGACTAGCACAAGGATCATTTCACCTGGGGTTTGGGTGAATTTTGTAGATATGGTTTTAGGAAGCATGGTAGATGGGAGGCAGTGTTGGTGTAGTTTTAGAAACTGGGTGCATTGTTACAGGGGACTTAGAAGTCTTAAGGAAGCCTGGTAGCAGGAAAGGGCAGTTATAGGATAGGTCTTAATTACCTACTACTGGTATGGGTAACATAAGGAAAGAGAGTTTTGAGGTGAAAGGCCAGGGACAAACAGGGGTTAAGAATGGTTTGGTAATGATTGAATTGGGGGTGTTTGTGGCTGGGCTCGTAGGGTATTTCATTGCTGAGCATAGGTGAGTTTTCAGGAACTAGGTCAAGGGGCGCTGGATTTCTGCCTTCTAACAAGATGCTGGAGGGATTGATTCCTGTCATAGACACTCCCCATGCTTTGGAACAAAATTCCTAACTACATTAGGCAGAGCCCCTCACTAACACTCTTCAAGAAAAACCTTGACGAGTGTCTGGATAACAGAAAATGCACTCTGGGCTCACTTCATTGGCTCTGCTTGACAGAGGCTCAGTTAATTAATCAATGGGGTGATGAAAGCCGACACACTCTGGCAAGGCTTATAAATGCCCTCGGGCAGATAGCCTAGTACCTACCTATGAACCTATGAAGGTTAGGACATATTTTGGAGTTAGACTATTCCCTAAGGTAATTGAGTTGTTGCACATCCAGAACATGGTAGTTGGTGGGCTAAAAGTGATAGGCTACATTTGACAGGGTCCTGGGTGTGAGACTTGATACTAGTTGTTTTGTCTGGGTGTCGATTTGAGTTCAAGGGGTTATAGTTTGTGCTTATAGTCTGTCAATTCGTTCAGTTTGAAGAAAGCGGAATAGGGTATGTATTCTCTTGGGGTGAGCATTCTGGTGGCACGGTGGGGTCACAGTAATCCTACTTTACTGAGTTTCATTAGGGTGTGTTTCAGTGATGGTATGGCAAGGCGAGTTTATGACAGGATTCTAAGGTGAATTACATATGATAGGTACACCAAATGATGTTTGGCTTGACCCTTCCCTTTATGGGAAGTAGTGGTTTGAACAATTTTTGGTAGATGGGAGGGGGAACAGCCTGGTCAGACTGGTTAGCAGAGAAGAGGGGCAGGCTTGCCCTCTTCTGTTCCCCCTCTTGTGTGTGGAGGTTTATTCCAAGGATTTGTGGAAAGGAAATGAGCAGCTTGAGAAAGTTTGCTGAATAAGTAAGCAAACGATGGTAAGGATGCTGCTTAATCAGTTGGTAATTTGGTAATTTGATGAATGGTTTATGAAGTGAGATGGGACGCTGCTTCATAAATAAAGTAAGCAAGCAAAGGTATGGACACTGCTTACTGGGCAGGATGAGCAGGCACGCTGTCCTGATTAACATTACAAGGAGGTTTATAAGTAAAGTAAGCGAGCAAAGGTACGGATGCTGCTTACTGGGCAGGATGAGCAGGTACACTGTCCTGATTAACATTACAAAGAGGTTTATAAGTAAAGTAAGCGAGTAAAGGTATGGACGCTGTTTACCTGGCAGGATAAGCAGGTACGCTGTCCTGATTAATATTACAAGTATGTTTATGCTGTGTTTAGAATCAACTATACTATGTCCAGTTGTAAATAAAATTGGTAATCTAAGTTATTGGAGTTTAATAAAGGTCGTCAAATGTCATTTGGTGTGATATATTTATTGAAGGGGACCGTGACAAATGGTACAAGAATGATTTAGAAGTAGGGGTTTGTCAGTGTACATGAAGCAGTTGCTATACAGCCTTAGTAGACCCATGTCAACCAGGCTGGTAGGAGAAAAGCAGGGAAACTGACAATTCATGGTCCTAGGAATAATCTTGGTCTGGCTATAACAGTTGAAGGGGGAATACTGCAACGGAAGGTATTAGTAAGTTTAGGCATGATGAGCTCTGGTTTAGGTAATAGTTGCAAAGCTAGCAAGCATGAGTCTGTTAGCGGCAATCCCTCTGCACAGTAGTGCTTGTTGCACAAACAGGTGCAAACAAAAGCAAACTGGTTCAAACACAGGCTTTTTATATTCCCCTAGAAAGAAATTACAGCTAATGAATGGGATAGATTACTGTCCCAGAGACTTCCCATACTCTGGAACAAACTACCTATCTATATCAAACAAAGCTCCTCATTAGCCCTCTTCAAGAAAAATCTTGATGATTGGATGGGAGATAGGAATTTCACCCCAGAGATCACTTCTGTGGCTCTGCTCGACAGTGGCACAGGAAAATAATTTTCTTGGGTGGCGAAAGCCAGGGTACCTTTTGGCTAGGCTTATATAGGCCCTAGGGCCAACAGCCTAGTACCTACTTAAGAACCTATGAAGGAGCATCATTGGATCTTTTGTCAAAGCTTTATGTGTTGCTGCAGGATTCCTACATCAGTGGTATGGAACACCTCTTGAATAAATTAACTACTATTATTTGACAACCCAATAATTACTGGGCTGTAGTAGATATGAAATCTTCATGCATCTCTATTACTTATAAGTTTGGTTTTGTGGCTGTCAGATATTAGAGGAGGGTTCATGTACTAATTTTATTTTGAACTTTCTTAAGTTTTGTTTATCACTCAACTACTTTAAGTTTGATGGAAGAGTTTGTCTTCAAGAAGTAGAGGTAGCCAGGTGCACATTTGCAGCCAATTATATTTAAACATATTAAACATATTTATGTGTGATTTAGAGATCAAGCATATATACAGCACCCATAAATATTTTTTTTAAACATTTTTATTTGGTTTTAACAAATCCATCATTTCAAACAATTTATAACAAGACAAAACAATAACTATTTACACAGGGTCATATCAAAATATTATATTCACTAAATCATTAGTACTTTCCAATAAATCATTAAATTTTTCCTAGGATATATACTGATGGATTACATTTATAGCTCTCATTTTTATACTTAACAGTTCATCAGCACCCATATTTTTCATGTTAAATTAGTTTCTTTGCTGATTAGATAACTTGATTTTTGACTGTAGAAGACTTTCATAAACATTTGTTTATTATTACACTGCAAACTAAGAAAACAGGTCTTTTATTCTCTGTGCAAATGAATGATAAATATGTTGTTTTTTCTAGGGGTATGTTTGATTGGAGAAATGGGTGCAAAAATTCACAGTGTTGTATCAGCTAAATAAACAGCTTTTTATAATTTTTAATGGCCGGTAGCGTACATCCCCCATGCTTACATAGAACATTGCCTTTTAGTGAGTATTTATAAGTCTTATAACTGACTTATTGTTATTACATTAAAAACAACTTTATTGTATTAATAAGAATTATAAGTGGATTAGATGCTTTTCTGATTGTTTCCCTAGCACTGGTGTGCACACAATCCTCGGTCAACACCCACCCCCTGCCACAGAGATTCTTTGTTAACTCTGCTTTCTCTTCACTTGTGGTCTGAAGCCATATAGACACCCTCCCCTGTGTCTCTCTCTCTCTCTCTCTCTCTATATATATATATATATATATATATATATATATATATATATATATATATATATACTCTCTTTACACTTAAGACATTCTATATTTTACACTGTCAACTCCTCTCAGGCACATTCTCCCTCTTACCTGCTCCACTCACCTTTGTGCCCTACTCCCATAAGGCCTCACTGATAGTTTCTATAATTCTGCAATCTGCTGATCTCAGCTGTGCCTGCTCCATTCATCCTCACCGCTCTCAGGCTCACTCTCCTCCCCCTACCCTTCTCCCATTCCACCCACCCCCACACTGTCTTCATTTATAGCTAGCCAAGCTCCTCCCACTCTCCAGACACCTCATCCTCCCTCCTCCCCTCCATCATATCTCAAACTCCATACTTCTATACCTACTTTACATATACTATCCTATCTATTACCATGTCCCCACTTCCTCACCAGCTTTACATATTTCATCTACTACTCCTCTACCTAAACAACCAATCCACTAGCTGCACCTAAATCTATTTCTCTTTACCTCGCCAGCAATATTTCTCACCTTAAACACCCCTCATATTATACTTCTATTCCCTTTACATTCTACATATATAGACTGTTCTCCATCTTTATCAACATTCTTCTCTAACTCACACTCTTATTTACAATTACTATTACTCTCTACAATCCTGCCTTACCTGTCTTAGCCCTCACTCATTCCATCTAACACCACTCTCCCCTCTCCCCAATTATCTCACCCCCAACACTCAAAAGTCTCTACACACTACCTCAACAAAACTACTTCAACTCTCCATCTTCACTCCTATTCAGCCTACACTGTCATCAAACTTACCACCTCTTTACACAATCTCTTTTCACCCCACCATGTATCTAACTCTGCATCACTCTATCACTTCTTTTGATTCTATCCTTTCTCACCTCATATCACTTCCTTATATTCCCTCCCCTATCTCTCCTACCTCAGTTCACCACACTCTCTACTCCCAAACCCTGTATTCTTTCACCATATCATCAATTCTTCCTACTTTTAACTCAGTCTTTCCTAAAATCAAAATTTCACTCCACCTCCTACTCGCCCCAAAATCAAAACCAAATACCTCTACTGCAATCTTCCCTCACTACTCTACTTCTTCAAATCTACAATACTATCCAAGGATATCCACTCTAACCCTGGCCCCATCCATAACACTTCTACCTGCCACTCAGATCAGCAAACCTCCCTCCAGTGTCCAACCCCACCAAGCATCTAACCTTCCTCTCCCTTAACTTCCAAAGCCTCCTAAACAAAATGATTGAATTCCACGCACTAATTGACAAATACATTCCTGATATCATAGCTCTCACAGAAACCTGTCTCAAACACCGCACGTCCTTGATAAAGAATTTCTACCCTCAGGCTACAACATTTTCTGACTTGACAGACATAAAAGGAAAGATGGAGGTACTGCCATCATTTATGCACAATGCCTCAACCTCTACCATTTAAACAACACACCCCCCTCAGTTTCTCTTAGCTGAACTATTAACTGTGAAGTGTACATTAATTGATATTAAAACACTAATTCTAGCTGCTCTATATATTCCACGTGGTGACAATATCTTAGTACTAGAACACATACTGTCCTGGTTTACTCACAATATAGCTAATGAAACTATCCTGTTAGGGGATGTCAACATTACCTAGTTATCCCTTACCTCAAACTCTCCTAGCTCTAGCATCAACCTTCACAGCTTCTCACAACTCGTCACCTCCCCTAGTCACTAGAACTCTATTAATCAAATCCTGCACCCTGGTAGCCCTTCAACTCCAAACTCTTGTCCTAACAACACCCCCCACCCCACTGAAACAGCTACCATATTCAACTCCTATTTCATGAACACTGTCAGAAAATTAACACAAGCCCTTAGCTCCCCAAACCCCACAGATCCCCTACTCCATCAAAGCAGACTACATACTCCCATACCCACTTACACCCTCCTCCTACAAATAACAATAATTCCCTTTCTTTGCAACCAGTTTCTACTAGCTATATAAAACACCTCCTTCTCAAGCTCAAGCCTTGCTCTCCTTCCACAGACAACCTTCCTCCTTTCTTCCTCAAACTATCAGCTAACTCCTTAGCTTACCCCATTTCTATTCTTATAAACCAATCTATTAGTGAATCTACCATTTCCTTAATTTGGACACAATTTTATACCATACCTCTACATAAGGGTGGCAACTCCACAGAAATATCCAACTTCCGGCCTATAGCAATTCTGTCCCCAATCTCCAAAATACTAGAAAAATGTGTACACAGGCAATGCCTGAGCTACTTACTCAAAAAAAAACCTAATTACAAACACACAACATGGTTTCCGTCCTTACCACAGAACTATTATTGCACTCATCTCCTTTACAAACTCAATCTCCCTTGCCAGAGATAATAACAAACTTACTTCTTGCCTCTTCCTTGACCTATCCAAGGCATTCAATACTGTCTCTCACCCTATGTTACTCTCCAAACTCTCTGACCTAAACGTATCCAGTACCACTATTTCCTGGTTCACAAGCTATCTCAATAATTGACAGGAATCAGTTAAATGGTTCTCCTCAATATCTCCCTTTCTCCCCATCAAAACTGGCAGTCTTCAAGGGTCAGTCCTTGGTCCCTTATTATTAAATATCGTCAGTAATTACTTACATTCCTACTGTACAGACTCCTCTCTTATACAATATGCAGATGACTCCACGGTCATCTCTACCTCAGACTCCCTCTCTGAACTTCACCTCGTCATCCCAAACTCCTTTAACTCTATTGAAAAATAGCTCTCCAATAACCAACTCATCCTTAATCCTAAAAAGACTAAGCTACTTCTTTTCTTACCTAAATCTCTCTCAAATCTGAAACCTGCCTTCTCCATTACCACTATCATTTTACCACTATCTGTCATACCCTCCGTATTACACTCAATAATACTCTTATCATTCACATAGACAGAAACACTTATTTAAATACTTTAAAATTTCTTAACCTACCCACAGCAATATACTGTCTCTCTTCCTTCCATTTTTGTCAAAGCATAATCCGTCTCCTACTTCTTCTCATACTAACATATCTGACTGTTAACTACTAAACCCTGTTTGGTACTTTATGTCCATATGCTTACAAGTTTTTCATTCTCAATGTATATTTTTATTTTTATTATGCTGCTGAGTGCTTTCTCTGACTGTATGGTGCTATTGGATGTTATACTTAATTGTAATAATGAATTTTTTTGTCTCTCTGCAGAACTTATGAACTGTAATTAAACTAATTTGTTTTTCCTGTGGAGTTTTCTCCCTGGGCCTCCACTGAAAAAGGGTACTAGCCCAGTTGGACTTTCCCAGTCAACACACGTCAAATAAATAAATAAAATAAATAAATAAATACATTTAAGAACACAAAGGAATGGCATCGGATGGAAAGATTCTAATGTTAAGTGCCAGGTTTATGACAGGTTACTTTAGACAGGACAATCAGCGGAGTGTTAAAAGAATGTAAATCAAGAATGCAGAAGGAAACCTAACAGAAATGATCATTCAGATACTTTGTATGTAGTAAGCATACCTAGTGATTTAGATTTTAGATTTAAAGAATTAGGTTAAAAATAAAATCAGCGCATTCTATGGAGTGATAGTGTTATAGGTAACATTTATTTCCTAAAAAGTTTATGTTTTCTTAGAAAACAGCACAAAATATGAATGGAATGTTTGCTATGAATACACTGAATACTAGTGGGTGGTTTGGGGGAGCCACAAAAGCTATACTTAGATTTAGCTATTGTAATGTTTGCCACTTAATGGATAAAGGCAAATCATGAAATATAAATGACTACACACATTTACTAAATAAAGATGTGATTGCAACAGCACTACTGCTGTATATGCAGCTGTATGGTCCAGCCTATTGATGCAGAGGGTTAAAGACCTTACTGCATCCCAGATTACCAGGGTTCAACTAACAGCATGGGTATCAGAGGCACTGGATGAGAGGAGGATGGGAGTAAACAGCTGACACCAGCTCACCCTGCCTGAGGGAGGCTGTCTAGGCTTGCTACAATAGCAACATTAAGAGCTGGGTGAGTTCTGATTGGCAGATTGCATATGGCTTGGTCAGGAGGTTGTTTATGGGTAGAAGGGATTATGCATCTTCCATAAGCAGAAATTTCAGAGCTCTCAAGGCTGCTCTGGGATGGGAAGGGACTAGGGCCCACTCCCTGGCAGAAATATGATGCTGCACAAGCATTTTCAATCTCCTTACAGGCCCAGGATGTAGGTCTGGCTGAGGCCGAGGCTGAGGGAGGCTAGGACAGGACCAGTAGACCTGGTGAATGAAAAGAAGAAAACTACTAATAAATAGCAGACTGTGGTAAAGCTTAGTCTACTAATAACATGAACATAAATCCGAAATAAAAGTAGAACCTTACATGACTTCAACGACATAAAACTTTAATTGAAGAAAAACTGTTTATATTACATACAATCAAACAAACATGTTTTCACTAAAAGCTTCTTTGGGTTTGAATAAATTAATTCAACTTTTTTAATAAATAAATATAAAATTCAAATTACTCACTAATATTTTATTAATGTTGACAAGTATTCAGCTTAAATAATTTAAGTCTTTCTTAATGTTCCAAATATCTTTGTTTCAACATAAGTTTTAAAGATATTTTTTCATTGAAGAAAAAAAGAAATTATGTATTACATCTAAACTTTATAATCCATTTTTTTCAATAACTTCTGTATAGTTAATCATATCTCCACTCATAGCATTTATAAATATTTCTATTAACACCAAGAAATTAAAATAGCTGGGTTCATGAATGCCTACACTAAGTGTACATGATCTGTATTCAAGAACATCCCTACCACATTTTTGTGCGGTCTATTCACGCAGAAAAATTAGACTAAGTGAAGATGTAGTCTATACATTGTAGTAAATTTAGGGATCCTCTTGATAATCAAAGCTGCAAGAAAATTGGTAGGAAAACTAGATTTAGGAGGAAGACGGTGGGAGTTATGCTTGTGTTGCCTTTTCACTCAGAATGGTGTACACTTAGCATAAGCATTAATGAATCTGGCCTAATGTTCAGTGCCTTCTTTGGTTACATGATTCAATAAAGCATTGTTCTTATTTCCCTTTTCTATATCCCTTAGATGTTTGTAAATTCTCTTTTTAAATTGCCTACACAGAAGGCTTTTCAGAGTCTACAGGATACTAAGTATACCAAATTAATAGCCTTGCAATCCAGATAATGTTTAAAATTATATTTTTTGTTTGTTTTAGGGTGTATGAAATAGGTTGAACTATTAATATACTTACAATAATTACAGTCTCTACATTGTTGTGCACCTAACATATTTGAGGCCAGTTTTATCTTTTTCCTTTCATTAAAACAAAGTTGACATTTTAAGTTCTTTTTATTTTATTTTTTTAAATTGGAACTTCACCAATTAAGTTCCTCACTTTTAAATCTGAAGCTAGAATATTTCAATGTTTTCTGAAATATATTGCATAACTCTAGAATGTCTTGAGAAAAGGTTAAGGGAAACCTGACATTCAAAGTACTAAAACTGGAATCCGTGGAATATACAACCATATTGTTATTACTGGTATCTTGTCCAGTGACTATTCCATTAACGACCATCCTTGAAATAGTTAAAACCTACAATAAACTACTACAGTGGCTGCCAAAAGGAGACTAGGATGCAATAGTTTAGTGCTTTTGTTCTATATTTATTTATTTATGCATGTATGTATGTATGTATGTATGTATTTATTTATTGACCGTGAACGTCCACTGGGTAAGAAACCCATTTTCAGTAGAAGCCCAGTGAGAAAAGCTCTACAATGAGTAAAATAACATTAAATTACATAAGATAGGTAGATATACAATTTTAGAAAGAAAGACTTTAAACTATAAAAAATATAGACAACAGTTATCACATTTTAGCAAACTTTTTTACAAATACTGTAGCACCTTCTATTTAAGATAGATGTGAAGGTAAAAAAAGAAATTACATTTAATTCAGTTTAAGTACATTCCCTTAAAAACTGAGATATACACTAGTACCCACTCACTATAGTTTTTTTTCACACCAGAGAATGAGATAGGGAGAAATAGTATTCTTAGAACTTCATCAGAAATAAACTTAAAAAATAGTGGTTCAATTTAAAATACTACTAAGAGTCGTGTGATGAGTTTAAACAGATCATTGTAAAGCAGTAATTTATAAATGAATAAAAATTAAAGTGGTAACAACTTACTTACTAGATCAATAATAAAATTAAAATCATTGAAAGCTTACAAAATGAAGACACATTCAAATTAACATTTCCTGGAAAAGAGCTGAAATAATCATAACATCTGTGCCATTAAGAACACTTGAAATTTATATACTCATTAAGATCTGGTTTCTTGTCTGCCATTCAGCTTCCCGACATTCTAACAAAGCATTAAACTTACCAGAAAAATGATCCATGTTAACTTTATCCAATACAAATAAATGAAACTTTCTAAAATCAGTATAAGACATGGAGTGCTTAGCTAAAGTGTTGTTAACATCCTTATTTCTTGTGGCCAACACATGTTCATATGTTCATACATCTGCTTAGCAAGCTTTCTAATAGCTTTTCCTACATAAAAGCTAGGACATGTCTTACAGTATGCCAAGTAGACAACTCCACAAGAATCACAATTATATCTCTGCTAGGCTAAAATAGTTCTATTCACTGCTTGTATGTGTACACTAGAATAGTTGTTAATGTACCTGCAGTGTTTACAACCACCACATTTGAAAGTGCTGTAGATAGTAGTGACAGGCGAATTAAAGTTCTTAGCCTTTTCTACCATGTTTTAAACATTGGCAGATTTCTTGTGTGTAAACAAAGGCTCTTTACCTAAAGTTTCAGCAATTTCTTGGTTACCTATGATTATTTTTCAATTGTTTCTAATAGTGTTTCTAATGAAAGGCATATCAGTGGTAATGGGTAAAGAGAACATTTCAGTGTATTTTCACACTTTGTGTATTGCTAAAAACAGCCAAGTCTCATGTCAGACTTCTGTTTGTGTCAGGAGCAATGGATCTTAAAATGGGTTCCTCTTTGTTTTTTCTGAGTTCAGTAAATTCTCGTATGATGGTTTGTATCAGACTTATTGAATATCCTCTGTTAAATAAGTCTTTGAGATGTTCAACTTCTAGAAAAAAATGTATCCTCACTAGCAAGCCTGCTCAGTTGGATAAACTGCCACTTCATCCTTGAAATAGTATCAATCCTTCGAACCAAAAAATACATTATACTTACTTTCTGCTCTTAAATGCATAATGTTATTTTTTATTTCTTGTATCTGTCTAGATACCTAGCATTAGGTCTTAAAAGAATCACCTAGCATACATCACACATTAGTTAGTCTAGAATGTGTTAACATTTTACCTTTTACTTCATTTTCAAAAACATGAAGAGGATGCGTACTATTCCTTCAAAAAAAATAATTTCTTTTTTTCCCTATAAATATTTGTATTTATAGGACATGTTTCTACCATATTTAAAGAGTCATCCAGGAAACTTATATGAAAAAAATTAAATCAAACTAAAGAAAAAGTTGTGCTTGACTCTAAATAATCTATAAAAAAAGAATAGCTGTGATGTCTTATAACCTTTGTTATTTCAAACTAAAAACGTCATCCACAAAACATTTCTAGAACATAATATATTGTTTGTATTTGTTTTTTTACTATTAAATATAAACTACATTTCCCATCGCAAAAGAGCTATATTTTCATAACTGTTGGCACAAGCCTTGCCAGTGGCTGTGCCTGTCTGTTGTAAGTAGCGGTTACTTGAAAATGTAATAAAATACAAGTTTTATCAATGTGCAATACAAATTAATCTTAGAAGTAGAAACAGAGGGGTATTCTTTCAGGTATTCCCTGACAAATTTAACACTATAGAATTTGATATAGGAGTCAATAAATAAAGTACATCCATTGTGATGAATACCAATTCCTTGTTGCCATCTGTTTCATACCAGTCAACAAAATCTCTCAAAATGTTTAGCATCATTTAGAAATATATTTTTATTTCTAATCAAGCCACGTAGATTTTTTTCCATGTATAAACTCACAGGTTTTATAATCGACCCTTGACCTGAGACAATGGGCATCATTGAAGGGGAAGTAGCATTCTTATAAACCTTTGGTATACCACAAAACTCTGGAGTAAGAGATTAGTTTACAAAGAAATATTCAAATCAATCTGTTGTTAAAATTCCATTCAGTTGCAAATCATAAATAACCAATTTAAAATGCATAATCAGCTTGTTCTCTTGCAACATACTGATAATTTTCTATGTTCTTTTATCAGCTAATAAATGAAATATTTGCTCAAATACTGCCTTCTTTGTCACTTCTTTAATAACAGTATTGCTATTGTTTGTCAGCTCATGAAGAGCTTTATGTCCATCTAAAGTCAAACTATAAAAAAGATTCCTTTTATTTGTTTCATTCTCATAAAAATCCCAAATGTCTATTTTACACATATTCAAGAAAGTTATTGCAAGAAATTGGGTTATACAGTTACACACAACGCATCATTTTGGTTTAAATGAAAAATGCCTTTCATACCTATGTAGAAAAAGAGAGGTTTGTGACATTAAGAAATATATGTAAATGATTCTTAAGCTAAATAATTGTCAATACTAATGAAATATTAGTGATTAGTTTGAATTTGATATTTATTTATTAGAAATAGTTTCTTTAACAGTTCTAATTGAGGTCATTTGATGTAAATGGAGCTATAAAAGGTATGGGGTGATTCAATAAAGTCTGCACAATAATTTTGATCATTTGCACATTGCCTTGTGATGCGCACGTGGCTGCAAAAAGTTTTAGATTCAGTAAACTCCGCATCACAGTGTGCACTTGCGCACAAACATGAAAACTTCTGTGGCATGCAAATTGCAGCATAAGTAGCTGAGTTGTATGCTAATGAAGGAAATCAAGACAGTGGAGCAATTCAACAGGCTGTGCAATAACTGTGTAGACTCCATGTGCATGCTGGCCATGTATTTGAATGTTTTCCGCATACAGCCACGCAAAGAAGTCTACATGGAAACAAGAGCAAGTAAATGTCCATACATCTGTACAGAACAGACCCTAACATGTAACTCCACATAGATTATGACATCCTCAGACAGTTTGGATGCTAGAAAATTGTATTAATAATAGCAATAATTTCTTATTAAGTGCCATGGCAAAAATCCGACTTTGCACCCCTACCCCCAAATGAGCAATGTACTCGTAATTAATATAGACAGCTAAAACTGTAAATCCCATGAAACATAGAATCCAAAACCTGCATTCCTCTGTGCAGATTTATACCTGAGTAATACCTACCATTGACTGTACAACATTGGGCTCCCCTTCAGTTTCCCTGCCTACATGGTTACCAACCATGTAAATTCAGGGTTGTCAGCACAATGAAGATGCAGATGAGGTCAAAAATCCTTAGAACTGCTGAGTCCCAAAAACTTGCAATCATTTAGAGATTCCAAAAACACAACCAACTCACAGGAATAGATGGAACCTCACTGTAAAATCACACACTTTTTAAGAAAACAATAAGTGCTTTAATTTTATTTCTAGTGAAACTTTATTATATAATGTTGTTTTTAGGTGTTTTTACTATGTAGTAATTATATGTATTATGTTAATTGGAAGTGTTGTTTTATTGGATGAATGTCACATGATGAGGAAGAGGGGGTTAAATGTTGGTGCTTGTGTAATGTTAACCAGATTCTAATGAAGTCAGTGTGTCTGACAAAAGCGCTTAATTGGTTTATTAAAAAGTGTGTGATTTTACAGTGTAGTTCCATCTATTATTTTGTGAGCTGGTTGTTTTTTTTTGAAGTTATTGTGGTTCTTGGTTTGGTTAACAATGAAGGGATGTTCACTTAATGTAGGCACTTCCACAGTGTTCGTGTTGAATGCATGGCAACAGTGAATGATGATATCGGACGGTGTGTCAGGTTACACTTACAGAGGTGTACATGTAGGTCTGTGAAGTGTAAAAGTGCATGTAAGCAGTGCACAATTCATGAGTTCTGTATCATCCTCTTTATTTTTTTTAAATGTGTCATACCTGTCCGCATTAAGTTAAAATTTATTTTTTAATTTTTGTCCTTGTTTGTATGATGTGGTGCTTAGTGCAACCATGGGAAACAGAACAATGGATGGCAGGTTTCTCAGTGCTTATAACATAACTATTCCTGTGGCAATGTGTGTATGTGTAGGGCTAGCGTATAGAAGGTCCTGGGTTCTACTACAGGGTCTGCAAGCTTCCCTCTACTTTTTAAGCTCCGTATTTGTGTGATATCATATGCATGGACAAAAGTAATAAGATCCCTTGTGTTCACGTTATTACAGCATCAGTGCACACAGTGGCTCTGATGGTGTGCACCATGCACTAATGGGCAATAACGGAGTTCATATTTTCAGTAAAGTAGCAGATGTTTTTCATAGCTGCTAATTACAGCATAATGAGGTGATTTTCTACAAGCTATAAAGCATCCATGTAGTCTACAGTCTGTTTTTTTCCTGCATACTTTAATACCATAGGAGTAGACACAAGGAAATTCTAGGCCTGAAATAAAATTGTCTCAACTGCTGCATTTGCAAGGTAAGTCCTGAACCTAGAATGTATTCTGTAATAATAATATGACATATCCTTGTATATCTTAACTTGGTGCAGTAATGAAGTAAATAATGGTGGATTTGTACAGAAAGTACCTTAACGTGTGACAGAAGACACTTATTTCATTTGCATGTGTCTGTTACTAAGGCTTTCCTTTTTATTCCTCTCATTTTTCATTGCACTTTTTGCTTGATGTGCTGCATAGCACAAATAGCATACGTGGGTAATGGCTGTGTTTATCGGGTTTGCAAGAAGCATGGTGGGCCACCTATGAAGCAGACGGCTAAAAATAGTAACCGGATACATTCATTTAATTCCCTTAGCCATAGTGAAAACTCGGCCTGGAGTACAGATGGTACTGGGTTCTAGTACAGAGTGTGCAAACTTTTTTTTACTGCTGTGAGTTTGCAGTTTACAGCAATGAAGTTCAACATAGACAATTGTTTCCTCAACATTCTTGCATAAATGTAGGACTGCCACGCACATGGTCCTGGGTTCAAATACACTATATGCTACATGGTATTATTTTTACTGACTTTAGCAATGCAGCTTGCATTTGCACACCACTTGCCAAACCACAAACAGACATAATTCGCATGCGTGTACACTTTGTTAACCATCGTGCAAATTTGGGCTCACTGTGCTATGGTGTTTATTGCCCATTTCCTTTGTATGACATAAAACTACATGTGGAAACCTTGCAAATTCAGAGCACATTCTAAGTATATGTCATATATTGTACTTGTTTGTGTGTAGCACACCATCGTGCACTGTGACATAGTGGTGGTTACCATTGGTGGTTATAGATGCAAAAGTTTTGTTTATTAAATTTTCCTTTAGTACTTTGCTTGTGGTCCTCCAGAGGTTTTCTGTGGACCTGCTTAACTGGTAGATAGAACACTAGCCTAGCCTCTGAAGTACCAACACACCTCTCATACACTAGCCATTCCTAAGTGTGTCCTCCTTTCTTGACTATATAAATTTACCTAACACCATGGACAGACAATTTCCCACAGTTTTTCCAGACAGCTTGGTCAACATGGGCATCCTGAGGCACTGTAACAACTGCCTCATGTTCACTGAAAACCCTCTACTCCTAGTCCTGCCAAACTCAACATGTGAGAGATGCAGCTATATTAACAACCTTGAATCCACACTCTCTCACTCACCAGTCAGTACATATGACAATGAGCAGGTTGTCAGCATGTATATCTCACCTCCTACCCCACCCAGACCCACATCACACATGCCTACATATGCGGAGGTTCTCACCAGAAACATACCTAAACACCAGAGACCTCCCAAAGACAAACATAAGCATGCTACACATAATACTTCCTCTGCAGAACACAATACACATAACAGCTGTCACACCAGTGACTCAACTGTCAACCCCTTAAGGCAAAACACAAAACCAAGCATATTAGTCATAGATGATTCCATCATAAGACAGACAGGCTGGATAAGGAGAAGGTCATGGTCAGCTGTGTGTCAGGTGCCAGGATCTGCTATATCACAAATGCACGCAAGTCTCTCCAAAACAGGCACTGTTATGACTCTGTCATAGTCTACGTTGCTGTGAATGACTTGAGATGCACCTCTCTGAACTATATGAAGAGAGACATGACTGAGCACATGGACTATGTCTCAGGCAGGTATGTCAAACAAGTTGGAAAAGCGCAAATACAACAAATGATAAACAAGTGAAAATAAGTCCGAAAGTCCAAGGTAGAACAAAGTTTAAATGTAAAAAAGTTTATTTACAACTTGAAATGCTTTTCGTCACCAAAAGTATGGTAACTTCCTCAGAAGTAATTACCCAGTTAGTGCAACAGTTTTAAAATACACAGCACCAAACGGCACATGATAAAATGAACCAATCAATAAAATATTTAATTTAAAGAAAAAGTCCATATTAAGACCAATATGTCATGTTAATGAAAATGTAAAACAATATACAGACCTCTCAAGTACTAAAATGAGAACTTGTTGGTAGAATAGATAGGTATGTCCCTATCCTTGAGTAGCATTTTACCTTTACCTAGGATGATGCCTCAATATAAACAAAATATGATTGACTTCAATAATTGGCTTAGTTTCTGGTGTCATACTAAGGGAATACAGTATCTGTCAGTCTGGGAAGACATGATCAACAGACCTCGATGCTTTGCTAGAAATGGCCTTTATCTGTCACCCCTAGGATTTTGGCTAGTGAGGCTCTTGCCACCCTCATAGTGCCTTTTTTAGGCAGTGTCTCAAGGACAAAATTCCCAGTGTAAAAACTCCATCTAAAACAACCTCTAGGTTATGCTGCTAAATGCTAGGACTCCTACTTAACATGAAACTGCACTAACTGAAAGTAGTCCTCAGTTTGTAAGACTTAGACATTTGTGCAATCACGGAGACCTGATTCAATGCTGTGGCGAGCACCCCCAATAATACTGGGCTACACCTCCTTCCACATGTTCATACACAAACTGAAGGCATGAAAACTAAAGGAGGTGGTGTATCGATATTCATTAAAGATACATACACCTCCAGATTGGTTAAACAGTATGACTCCCTGGAGACATTTCAGGTGCAATTAACTGTTGGAAGAACAACTATTCAAGTCAATCAGGACACCCAGTCTGCCTACTGGGATCTACTTGAGTTTATCAAGATACATCCGAGCACCCTGGTCTTGGGCAACTTTAACTACCCATCCATTGGCTGGGTAAATTACTTGTGCTCTAACTCACTTGCCCAAAAGTTCCTTGACTTTGTTAATTCCAGTGAAAAGGACCACCTAGTTGACACCCTCACAAAGTGTGCCCGCATCCTGGATCTGGTGCTTACCAATATGGGAGACCACTATAGCACCTCCACTGTGAGATCTTCCCTAGTGAGATTTGACCACAAATCAGTTTCATTCAAAGTAACTGTCACACCTGATCCCCTCCCCCAGCAACAATTAAATGAAAAAAAGTCTCCAAAGCAGATTATAACTTCTTACAGGATGGTATAAATAGCTTTACTGCACCTCCCCACTCAGATGGAACTGGCAACTATGCCGACTTCTACACCAATGCTTTATACAAGTACCTGTATGACTGCATTGACTCATCTGTACCTGATAGGACCAAATCACACTCCTCAAAGAAGAGCAAATCTGCCTGGTAGACAACTGCCATTAACAGGCTTTACAATAATAAGAAGAAATTGCTGTCTAAGAGTAAGATGGAGTGAGCCCTAAACTGGAAACACTCCCTCCTCAGCATAAACATGCAAATAAGACTTCTTGTGAAGTCCTCCAAAGCAAGCTACAAATCCAAATTAGCTTCCTCAGCTAAGGGCAACACCACGGTGTTCTTTAGTTGCATCCATAACCTAAAATGAAAGGCCCAAGATCTGTGCTAAACTGATAGTTAATGATACCACATATACTGAGCCTGTCGACATAGCTAACCTGTTGACCGACAGGTTCTGTACAAAATTACTTCACCCCCGACCCCGCCACAAGTACTCCATGGCATCCCTACCACCTTTCATCTACCTTGTATCTCTAAAGAGCAGGTCATAAATGCCCTCTCTAAGGTCAAAAACACAGTATCTATGGGATTTGATAACATCCCAGATCAAACAAGAATTAGCAATACAACTAGGTACTCTTTTCAATCATAGTCTAAGCTCTAACTTCATCCCAGCTGAATGGAAATTGGCCACCATTATCTGCTTGCACAAAGGTGGTTCTTCCACTGACCCCAGGAACTACAGACTTATTAGCCTGACTAGCCTTATCTGCAAGGCCATGGAGCAAATCATCATGGATCTTATCAACAAGGATATAGATAATCTCCAAACACTTGACACTACTCAGCTTGGATTTGTCAAAGGTAGATCATGCCTGATAACCTGGTGGACTTCTTTGAGACATTCGCCAAGGACCTGGATGAGGGGAAATCTGTGCATACAGCCTAGCTAGACTCAGCCAAGGCTTTTGACACTATCCCCCACTCAGACATCATTGACAAACTCACACAGCTAGGTATCAACCCTTATATCATTAGATGGGTCACTAACTGGTTCACTGATAGAACCCATGTCAAAATAGGGGAACCACCTCCAACAGCAGACTTGTAACCAGTGGTATTCCACAGGGATCAGTCCTGGGACATCTACTGTTTGGAATCTATTTCTCTGAAGTACAAGCAAAAACTAAAGGTCTGTGGCTGACAAAGTTTGCTTATGGCTACAAACTGGGAGCAGTCATAGAATCTCCAAATGATATGAACATCCTGCAAGATGGTCTTATACAAACAAATGATTGGTGCCAAAGTCATAACCTTAAACTCAGTACAAAAAATGTATTATCATCCCTTTCTGGAAGAGCAATGTTCCTGATATCTACCACATCAATAACATCACCCTAAGTACCCATTCAGTGGTGAGAGACTTGGGCACACAGGTCGACAGTAACCTTACCTTTGATCACCATGTCTTCACAGTGGTAAGAAGGGCATTCTATACTGCTCATCTCATAAGTAAAGGCATTGCATCCAGAAAAAAAGAAGTTATAACCTCTCTGTATTCTTCCCTCATCAGGCCAATAATTGAGTACAATGCCCCTTTTGGTATGTACCTTTCCAAGCACATGAAGCAATTGGAGAGACCACAAAGGATCCTCACAAGGAAAATTCAAGGCCTTCAGCATCTGTCCTATAAGGATCATCTAAAATCACTGTCACTTTATTCTGTTTGATACAGACTACTCAGAGGTGATCTATGCCTTGCATATAAGGCAATCTATGACCCTGCTTTACTGGAAACTGCATATCTGCAAGTCAAATGGTACACGGATTACTTGCTCTAAAGACCTTAACCTTGTATGTGACATTAATAGAAGCTGCTGGAGGGACAGATTTGTCTCCCAGAGGTTACCACACTTTTGAAATGGACTCCCACTTCATGTCAAGCAGAGCATGTCATTGGCCCTCTTCAAGTGCATTCTGGATAATTGGATGAGTAACAGTAATTTCACCCCAGGGTTCCACCAGTGCCCCTCTTAGACCAGGGAAATTTGTGCTGATCATTGAAATAAGGGTAGAACTTGCTAGGCTTGTAAAGACTCTAGGGACATTAGCCTAGTAATTAATATGATCCTATTATCCTATATATTCACAATACATACATGTGTTGTCCCCCCCCCAACACAACCAGTACAACCTTGGGGGCTCAGTATTTTTTGCACACATATATATCAACCAAACTACAAAGTATATTATATAATGTTGTGTGCTCCCTCATGGACAGTATGGACAGGGACAGTCAGTGGTGCTGACAACCTCACTCTGCTAAACTCAAACATCCAACTATGTACAATAAGGGTACTTGTATTTTTGCACATCTAGGCTTCTGCACACATAGGACACACTCCAAAGTTAGGCTACTGGCCTCATATGAATATATGGATCAATGTGCCTATGCAGACCTCCAAACCTGTTGTACGCCATATGGCCTGCTGATGTCACCTAACATAAGTTAACCTGCAGCCATGTAAAGGTCAGACTTGTGCTGTGGTGCTTGTGTAAAATATTGAGTTCTGTAGTCTGTGTAGTACTTACATAGGTAAGGGTTCTGTTCTCATTGCAGTCAAGTGTGTGCGTGTGTGTGTGTGTGTGTTTGTGTGTGTGTGTGTGTGTGTGTGTGTGTGTGTGTGTGTGTGTGTGTGTGTGTTAGTGTGTCCAGCCAGAAGAGCAAGTCTGTATCCTGCAGTTACAGCCCAAATCCCATACACTGACAGAATTTGGTACTTGCACCTGCCTACACATCCATTTTAGACAGACCTCCCACCTTCTTTTCTCCAATATGCACTGCTGACGTCATCCACTATAAGTTGACCTGCAGACATGTAAAAGTCAGATTTATGCTGTGGCACTTTTGTAGAGTACTGTATTCTATAGTCTGTGTATTTAGATCTGTAGGGGATCTGTTCTCAGTGCAGTCAACTAGGTGTGTGTGTCTCTACTCAGCAAGTAGACTTGGTATCTTACAGTTACCTCTCCAGTGGCATGGCTTGCCAGTATTTTGATACCTGTACGTGTCTACATATCCATTTCATGCAGGCCTTCCACCTTCTTCTCTTCAACATGCACTGCTGATATCATTCACTACAAGTTAGTCTGCAGACATGTAAAAGTTAGACTTGTGCCGTGGCGCTTGGGTAGAGTACTGTGTTCCATAGTCTGTGTACTTAGATAGGTAGGGGTTCTGTTCTCATTCCAGTCGTGTGTGTGTGTGTGTGTGTGTGTGTGGGGGGGGTTCATATGTCTCTACTCAGCAGAGTAGCTGTGCTATCCTACAGTTACCTCTCCAATGGCATGGCTTGCCAGTATTTTGATCCCTGCACCTGCCTATACATCGATTTCTGTCAGGCATCCGACCTTCTTCTCTTCAACATGGACTACTGATGTCATCCACTATAAGTTAGCCTGCAGACATGTAAAAGTCAGACTTGTACCATGGTATTTGCGTATAGTACTGCATTCTGTAGTCTGTGTACTTAGGTAGGTAGGGGTTCTATTCTGATTGCAGTCAACTGGGTGTGAGTGTGTGAGCTGTTACTTGACATTACAGAGAGCCTTTTACATCAGCATTTGGGGCACTGTTATTATCATATGCTCAATAGACAATGCTGATGTACCACCATATGCTCAACAGACAATGCTGAGGTAACCAGCTATATCAGATTATTGCATATGCAACCATCCCACCAGGGCAAGATTAGACACTGTCCTGGAGCCCAGGCAGATGTCACCTTAGGTACATAGGAGTTTACTAGGCTATTGGCCCTAGAGCCTTTATAAGCCTAGCCATGTTATACTATTGTTGCCTTATTGACCAGCTTGTATGGTCTATATTTCCAGCACAAGTGTATGATCAGCACCAACTGCCCTCATCCAAGAGGGACATGTTACAGTCTCCCATTCAGTTGTCTAAGTTGCACTTAAATAGGGTAATTGAGGAGCTATGTCTTACATGAATTGAGAGTTTGTTCCAGAGGAGTGACAATCTCTCGGAGACATATCTGTCTCTCCAGCTTGTCCTGTTAATGTCATAGGCTAGGTTAAGATCCCTAGAGTGAGTGAATATTGTCCCATGTGACTTGTGGATGTGCAGCATTTCTAGTAGGGCAGGGTCTGAGACTGCTCTGTAGGCCAGGCACAAGTTGCATCTCAGCAGCCTATAAGATGTGTTGCAGGCCCTGAATTGTCTTGGTGAGAAACCTCTGAGGTCTCTCCAGTTGCTGCAGGTATCTGGTGAGGTACATACAGAAATGAGTGTTGTACTCTATTAGTGGTCTGATTTGGAGTGAGTACAGGGGATGTGTAACATCCTTAGCTTTGGATGTGATGCCCTTACTTATGTGATGTGCAACATTGAAGTGCTGTCTTACCACTGTGGACACATGGTGATTGAAGTTAAGGTTGCTGTCAACCTGTGTACCCAAGTCTCTCACCACAGGGTTTCAGCTAATAAGTTAATCTTGTAATGTGCAGGGACTTCCCATTTTCCAAAAGGGATGATAACATGTTATTTTGGATTTATTTTGACTCTGTGACTTTGGCACCAATAATTTGTCTGTGTAAGGCCTTTTTGTAGTATGTAAACATTGTTGGGAGACTCAATGATTGCACCCAGTTTGCAGTCATTAGTGACATTGTAAGTCACAGGCCATCTCTTTTTCCCTGCACTACTGAGAAATACATTCCAATCAGTAGGGGGCCCAGCACAGATCCTTGTGGTATTCCAGTGGTAACTGGACTGCTGCAAGAGGTAGAATCCCCAACTTTGCATGTGTTCTGTTGATGATCCAGTTGGCTACCTATCAAGTGACATATGGGTTATTTCACAGCTATGTGAGTTTCTCAGTGATGCCTGAGTGGGGAATTATGCCAAAAGCATCGGCTAACTCAAAATAGGCTGTAAGTAGTGTTTTGTCTTTGTCCAGAGCTTTGGGTGATATTCTCGAAGAACTCCATCAGGTTTAATAAGCATGATCTACTCTTAATGAAGCCAAATTGTGTCAGGTCAAGAGTTTGAAGGCCATCTATGTCTTTGTTGATAAGGTCTATGATTATTCTCTCCATGGCCTGACAGATAAGGCTGATTAGGCTTATGGGTCTATAGTTCCCAGGGTCGGTTGCTGCACCCCTTTTGTGCAAGGGAATTAATGTTGCTGTGTTCCACTGTGCTAGGACAAAGCCAGTACTTACACTGTGGTTGAAGGTACTGCCAACTGGTTCCACTAGCTCCTGTTTCAGACCATTAAGTAGGCAGCCTGGGATGTTATATGGTCCCATAGAGGCTGTGTTTTTGGCCATGGAGAGTGCGGTTATGACCTGCTCTTTGGAGATACTAGGTAGAGGACTGGTGACAGGTATGCTTTGGAGTATGCCTACTGGGGATGGGGGGTGACTTTTGTCACATATCTGTCTGCTAGTAGGTTGGTGATGTCCTCAGGGTCAGTATAAGTGGTACCATCTACTACTAGCTTGACACAAAGCTGGCCCTTTCCTTTTAGATTTCTGATGTAACTAAGAATGCCTCCTGATTATCTTTAGCTAGGGATGCTAGTTTAGCTTTGTACTTAGCTTTAGAGGACATTACAAGATAGCTAATTTGCTTGTTCAAACTGTGGAGGGTGTCCTTCCTCTGCTGAATCAGTTCCCTCTTGTTCTCAGACATTATTTTCTTCCACTTTGTATAACCTATTTATGCTTGATGCCCACCAGAGTTGCTTGTTTTTCCTGTGAGGACCTAGTTTTGATCCGTTCAGGTTCAGACAACTTTAAACATTTGTGTAGGTGTTTACACAGGCCATTTATGTACACCTCTGTATAGCAGTCATTGCTGACAGTAGTAGAAGGGGGGTTGCAACTATTTATGGCATTGCTTAGAAGGCTATAGTTTCCTCTGGAGAAATATTTTGTCCTTTCTGCTCTTGAGGGGGTGTCAGGTATGACTGTTAATTTGAACAAAACTGAATTCCAATATAACCTGACCAGGGAAGCCAACACATGGGGTCAGTGCAGAAATACCCTATGTAGGTGAGTACTAAGTCTAGGACATTCAGGCCTGCTGAGGGGGTACAGACTATCTGTTACAGAGCATGTGTATTAACAAAGTCCAGGAACCTTACAGTGAGCATGTCTGTGCTCATATATGGCTCCCAATTGATGGAAGGATAGCTGAAATCACACATGACCAAGATGCTAGGCTGCATAGTGAGTGACTCATTAGGTCCATGTAGGCAGAGAGGTTCTCATGAATCATGGTGGGGGACCTATAGCTAACTATGATATGGAAGGAGGTTTTACCTACAGTTAGTTGGATTTAGAGTAGTGCTATGGAGTTGCACTGTTTGACCAATCTTGAGGTGTATTTGTCTTTAATGAAAATGTATACACCTCCGCCTTTGGTTCTTTCATGCTCGTTTTGATGTCTGAACATGTGGAAGGCATTGTAGTCTTGCATGGCCGGGGGGGGGGGGGCTGTCTGCGGCCTTGGACTATGTCTCTGTGACTGCACAGACATGGGCATCTTCCAAGGTAAGGAGTGTTTCCAGTGAGTGCAGTTCCTGATTTACACTCCTTGCATTAAACAGCATAACTTTCAGTCTGTCTCTAGGGGATTTTTTTACGTTGGGAATTTAGTTGTTTTGACATTGGCAAAAAAGGCCACTATAGGGGACTTAAGTACCTTTGCCAGTAACTCAAAGCCAAGAGGCAACAGGTGAAGACCATTTGTGCCAAAGCAGCATGGTCTGTCGACCATAGCCTCCCAGGCTGACAGATATTGGATCCTCCTGGACTGACAACAGAAGTTAAGCCAATTTTGATCCCCTGGATTGACAACAGAAGCTAACCCAATTGTTGAAGTCAATCATGTTTTGTTTATATTGAGACATCATCCTGGCTGAAGGTGGAATGCTGCTTAGTCTAAGGACATACCTGCCTGGGACAAATAATTTGAGAGCTCAGTCATGTCTCTCTTCATATAGTACAGTGATGTAAATTTCCTGTCATTCACTGCAACATGGCTATGACAGAGTCATAAGAGTACTTGCTGTTGAGAGACTTGAGTGTGTGCATGATCTGATGGACTCTGGCACTTGACAGGTAACTGACTGTGACCTTCTCCTTGTCCAGTCTGGTGAGGGGGACATCTGCGTGTTTCACTATGAAGTGGCTTATGACCAAGACATTCAGTTTTGAGGTGTTTTGCCTTAGGGACTTATTGGCTGAGACACTGTTGTGTGCATTATTATTTGTAGTGGATTCTGTTGGGTCTGCAGTGTGAGCAGTAGCTTTGTGCTTGGGAGGTCTTTGATCTTTAGGTAGGTTTCTAGTGAGTACCTCCATGTATGTGGGTTTAGGTGTTGTGAGCTTGCTATGTGCAAGAGGTGAAGTGAGTGTGCTGACAACATGCTTGATATCTGGTTTGTTGTTACGTGACATAATTGATTCCAAATTTATAGTATAGATACAGCTCTCACATGTTGCATTAGTTTGTTTCAGCAGTAACTGGTTGTCAGTATACATCAGGCAATTGCTACATTGTCTCAAGATGCCCATGTCAATCAGGCTGCCTGGAGAAATGGTTGGAAACTGTCCATCCATTATGGAAGGTCTATACTGTAGTAACTAGTGGGAAATGGGCTTGATGGACTAGGTTTTGCTGTGAGACTAACAAAAAGTGTCTATTCTATGGAGAACTATGGTTAGAAAAATGTGTTAATGTTTCACAATGCACAAATGAGTTGTTTGCAGGGCAGTAGTGCAAGCTCTGAGCAGCTTCGGAAAACTGGGTGCAACCCAGCCAAACATGATGCTGGAATACAAGTGAAGTTAAACTATTTTAAAAAAAATTAAACAAAGGGAAAAGCCAAGAATAAGCCTTATTGCAGCAATCCCCAACTCAAACGGGTCTTTGCTTGCACACTTTGGCCACAAGGGTGCAGCAGGGGGGGGGCTTCTTAATGTAAAAGGGCTGGTTTTAGTGCTCAAATTATACTAAACATTCTAGATTCAGCAAGCCTGAAGCAAGCCTATGCTATAAAATGCAGAAGTACTAGAAATTCAGAAAGTGCAGACAACTGCAATCACAACAGCAGAAAAAACAGTTTAAATAAAGCAGCAACTCAGTAGAATACTCCAACACGAGTGTAGACAACAAACCTTCCTAGTGTGAAGTAAGTTGTCTGGAACCCAAATGCTTTAACCAGAACTAAGACACTTTCAGAATAACAGGCACAATAAGCCTTCAATCAGCAATTCCCAGCTTAGAAGGGTGTATGCTATCCTCTACTGCCACAAGAGTCTACATCACAAACCTTCCTAATGTAAAATAACTGTTTTGGAGGCCAAATGCTTAAAACATAACAAAGACAGTTAGAACAACAGCCACAATAAGCATTTAGCTAGAAATTCCTAGCTCAAAAAGGCAAAGGCTATCATCTCCTTCCACAAGAGTTTAGGCTATAAACATTCTTAATGTAAGACAACTGGCCTGAAGTCCAAGTGCTTAAACCAAAGTAAGTGGCTTAAAATAACAGTTACAATTTAATGTTATGCCAGACAGATGACAGTGACATCTTTTAATCTACCCACATAGAGCATGTCATAGTTAGTAGGCCCTGTGTTATCTTGGTGAAAAAGCCATGTGGTCTGTCCAGCTGCTGCACTTGTCTGGTGAGAGTCATTCAAAAGAGAGCATTATACTGTATTACTGTTCTGATGGGCTTCGCTACAGTGCTGTCATACATTCCTGAGATCTGAATTTGATAGTGTGCCTTATGATGTGCACAATACATATGTACTAGAAACATTAAAGAGAAAATCTATAAAGTAAGTAGACACATTGCAGTTTCTGACTTCACAGCCCTTACAAGAGAATACATTAGAAAGTACTGTCATGAGGATGCAATCCACTGTATAATTTGGCAAGGCAAATATAAGTGACATGTACAATTATCAGTTCAACAACACAAATAGATATACTAGGCACTAATGTAGCTATGCATCCTGTGTATCAGACAAAGGCTTCTGTATCCCTGAATCCAAAAGAGGGATATGGCACATTTATATTCACTTGCACAGGATGATGGGGTCAGGGGAGCAGGAGGCCTAGGGTGACACAAAAGTTCAGTGAGTGTGTGTGAGGGAGAAAGGGAAGCATACAGGCTGTGTGTGTGTGTCTGTAGGGGTCCTCCATGTGAAAGTTGTGTGTGAGAGTCTGCATGAACACAACCAAGCTCAGTGCTACCTCTACATCTTGGTATGCTGGACAGGTGTCTGCCTTGCATGGTAGAGGTGGCAGTTCATCATTGTTGCCCCCAACCACAAGAACTGGCTCTACCAGAAGTTGCACTGGCACCTCCATGCCCAAGGTCAGATGCAGTGCTGCTACCTGAGCGTGACTAATGTTCGCTAGACATGTTCCCTTCACAGGAATGCACAAGACTACAACCCTGTGGACAGTCAAATCTGGGTGCGGATATCACACTCACCAATGGACCAGAAGAAGTACTGCAACTACAGGTCCATGATCGGGCATGGCCACGTTGGCTATCAGCAGATGATGTGGTTGACCTATGCCAATGGGGATGCTATTCCCCTCCCAGCAGACATTCCATCACTGAAACTGCTCATTCCATGACAGACACCCCTCAGTCCATCACAGACACCTCTCGTTCCAATGTGTCATTCATCCAATCCTGTAAATCATCGACACAGTGGAGGCAAGCATACATGTCAGACTGTGCAACACCCACAACCCTGAGCATTTGTCTGGAGCACCTTTCTGAACATGCCTGTGCCTCCATGATGGCCCTAAACATACATTGAGTGGCACAGGAAGAGACACCTGCACCATGTGGAGGAGGGACACCAGGCCCCCTCTGAACACCCCTATCAGTCCTCCTGTTTGACACCTCTTTCACACTTTGGCTATGTCCAGACTCAACAAGCACTGAAGCCACAGTAGTCATACTTCTTTGCTCAGTGTCCTCACCCTCCTCTTGTTTTGTATCTGTGGGCTCAATGGACTGGGTAGATGTAGGCCTACAGGCTCTAGCCAGGGAAAAAGAAGGGGATGGCTGGATGTCAACCTCTGTGTCAGATTCAACCTCTGAAGCCCTGGCTGTGCCTCAGTTTTGCCACCATCATCATCAGTGTCTGATGAGACACTGACATCAGGTGGCACACGGCCCACACACCCTCTGTCATGATCACCTGTGATCAAAAGGGAGAAACACATGCATACATTAATACCTGCACTACTATGGTTTAATATATGCTAAACAACTAACAGTGCTTGTCATTATTACAGACAGTACAGCAATACACACAACAGACCTAAAATGACACATTATGATATTTTTATAAATTGATCTGCAGTACTGTCAACTTTAGTTGGCTTACGATCTGCAGGAGCCATACATTGCTGGATTCCTTATGGTCCTGAAATAAGCAAGAGGTAAGGGCAACATCATCACATTTAACAGTAAGATGGGGGGTACTACATTTACTCCTGTATATCTGCATGAAGTTTACATTCAACATGAATATGGCTGACAACTCCAAACTGCTTATCACTGTACCAATCTTCAATCCCCCCAGAAAAAAAAGACATATGACACACAACTTTTATTTCAGTTGTTTTACTATACAACATTATTCAGCTGGTTATATAATAAAACCTACCTAGAAGCTCTTCCTTGGGCTGAGAAGGAGTGACACCCACATTAATGACAAGTTTGGGCCACTCTGTTGTGAATTTTCCTGTTGTAGAAGATTTGCCAGGAATACCTCATTGGGGGTAAGAGGTGATTCTGCAGCAGGCCCACCTCTGGTTACCCTCTGGTCTCGGGCAATAGCAGCTGCATGCCTACATGTGGTGGTAATCATGTCAGTGGCCCTGTGTCTCATCTGCTCATAAGTCTGGTTGTGGCTGCCCATGGAATTTATGTTAATAATAATTTGCTGCCATAGTCTCAGCCTCTCAGGCATATTGGGATGACCCCTTCCAAGAAGAAAAGCCCCATGTTGATGAAGTGCATCAACAATTGCAATATTCTCAGCCCCAGTAAAGGGGGGTTCTGCACCTTAATGACATTTTCTGTCCTAAAAGACAACAGAATGATAACACACATAAGTATCACATAACTACAAAGTAACTGTTACCAGATAAAATAGTTAAAGTAGGTAGTCAGTAGAAGAGTTTCCAGGTCACATTTAACTTATCACAACTTAAACAACATAGACATTGTAGAGGGCTACAGGGTGAACAGGGACACAATACAGGAACCCTGTGACCTCTGCCAGCCTCAACTCACAGCCTTTACCTCCCCAAGTGTTGGCTGTGTACTGCTTGCATCACAGTCAGGTCTGAAATAACACTGTGGCAACTGCTGAATTTACAAGGTAAGTCCTGAACATGTACTGTATTGTATAATGATATTATGACATGTCCTTGTATTTCATCACTTGGTACTGTAAGCAACTACAAGGTGGGAGATTTGTACAGAAATTAATGTAACACATGATAGCAGTGTTATTTGACTTGTATGTGCCCTTTAGCAAGTAGTAGGCCTCAGGCCTCACAGATTCAGACATTGATACTGCCCCAAAGTGCTGATGATCACTGCATGCCCTCAGTTTAGCACCACATGTTTGTAATGGGAAAACATAACAGAAAGAAGTTAGAAAGTAATGAGACACATATCAGTTTCAGGATTTACCACCTTCACAAGATCAAACAGGGAGGATGCAAAAGAAGGAGAGTAACAAGAGCAGCATATCATTATTTATGCCATTACAGTAGCTCTGCCTGGGTCCACTCCCCTCAAAAGAACATTATACCCTTACACTGGCTCCCCACTGCCAAAATAACAGTCTGTGCTTGTTTGTATCATTCAACTGTCCATTAATTTGATGGCAACTGCATATCATAATGTTCCCAGTTAATATCCTCACACATTTTAAGGTAAATGATATAGACTGGTTTACATATTGCATGTCTCTTACTACTTGTCAGATAACTGATGAATGACCAAGAAACACAGAAATGTAGGACACAGCTGTATGTTTGGAAGGAATAATCATAACAGGTTGTGTGATTACTCAGTGCACTACATCCAAAAATATTAAATAGAAATACATTTGCAAATAACAGGTCATGCCTTGATATCTGTGTACATTCAGTTACATTTGGTTGTGTGAGGAATTACATCATGTGTTTGTTGCAAAGCTGTTTGTGGGGCAAAGATGGATAAGTCCTCCCTCCTGTTTTCTGATGGTGCATTGCAGTGAGAGCTGGGATCCAGACCTATGTAGTCATATCTCATGCATATTAATATTTTCTATTGTGTATGCCATATATTGAATTTCACCAAAATATAACAAATAGGACTAACACAGAGGTAAACCACTGGAATACACAACAAATCCAAATAACCAGCCACAGAATTCCAAATAGCGGACATGTTGAGCCAACAAAACACAGGTTTATTTTATATTCACAGAGCTTTTGGGTGATACCCTTCTTCAGTGTATAATATAGATTGAGTTTCCACATTTCAACTAATTATCCATTTTTTTCTTTTTTTTCTTTCTTTTTTGGGGGGGCACTGTTTATGCGATACACCACTTAGCACAAACAGCTTTGACTATGAGCATCTCATTTGCACATGGAACAGCAGTGCACAAACTTGACAAATGGGCCACCCAAGTACCAGACAGGACCCAGACAGCCACAAACATACACCAGATGCATTCAATTAATACTACTGGCCATCACACAAACACATTACCCGGCAGTGCACACTCTCACACAAAGTGTTTGTCTGATGGTAAGTGATGCTCAACACTTTCAAATGTCACAAAAAACAGAAAGTGTGCATTCACAGTAATACCTGCAACTGGTGGGAAAACAACATTCTACATTGGTCTTGATCTGTGGTAGGCATGGCAGGCATTCCTGGAGTAGTTTTGAGATTCTGAGCTCAAAGATGGGGCGTTCAGGAGTCTAAAGTGTTTGTTGGGCTCCTATTGAATGAATATGTACCAAGACTTTTGCAAATGGACTATCGTCACTTAGATTACAAGGCAGAGGCAGGGAATAGTGCTGGTCTGGGCTCTGATCAGTGCTACCAGTATCCCCTGCACTGATGAAGAATGTAGGAATCACTACAGAGACATCTGGATGAGGAAGAGGGATACCCTTGACCATTGGATCGAGGAATGTAGAACTGGGGTCACCCCACAGATGTGTAAGTATCACTTCCAGAGACTACTTGTAAGAGTTAAAAACTGGAAATAGTCAAGATTGGTATGCTTAATGGTATTCTTTTGTGTTCTACTTTTTCCACAGCAGTCACAGACAGAGAACTGAATGTGTAAACCTATACCTCTGGATTGGCATGGATGCGAGAAGCATGTGGAATGTATGCATCCAAGCAGTACTGTTATTTTGGCATTAAAGGTAATGACATCTTTACTGGTTTATTATAGTTATATCAAATTGAGCATTCATTTCTGAACTGTAATAGGCTTGTTTACATGCATTAGTCTGTAGACCAAAACAACAATACTATTAAGTTTTCATCAATACTATTAAGTTTTCATCAATACTGCAATGTAACATCAGAGTTCTAAAGCAGTGGCACCAATGGCCTGCTGTAAACTGTAATCAGTATAATTAGAACATGCATATATGCAATATATACACACATCAAGGATTGCTTGCTGCAATCTGTAGTATATTGTGCATCTGTTAGGAGCTGGATAGTTTTAGCAGTAAACAAGGTATTTGTTAGGAGTTGATAGTCTTAAAAGCAAAGGTAATAAAAGAGAGTCAAATAATTGTATCAATGCTTTGTATATGTGAAGTTACTAATGTTCTCCCTTTTTTCTCTCACCCTAACCCCTTTCTCTCTCTTTCTCATTTTTATTTTTTTTTCCACAGCACAGTGTGGAAGGCCTGTCTTATGGGATCCTCCTGCTCCCACTCCACCGGCTACAGCACCAATGCCCAACACATCTGCTATGTGACCTGGTAGCACCTCTTCTGCTGCCCCTGTACTACCTGGCCTCTCAGGTAGTTCTGCCTCTCAGGATAGGCCAGTGGTTCTCTCCAGGAACAGTGGCAGAGGTGGTGAGTTTATTACCCATGATGAACTGCCAGGGTTGGTGTGTAAGATTGATGCACACCTTCACCAGATGGAGACATTGCTCTCCATCACTGTATTAAATAACACAAGGAGATGCAGATATCAGACAGTGCAGCCATCGGTGCAGTGAGGTGACAGTGATGACAGTCCAGTGGGTGATGATTTGATTCTCACCCAATTTGACATCCATGGGTTTGCGACATCCCCGCCCTCACCCTAATCATGGTGTTCACCCACCCCTTGTGCCTTCACCGTCCTTTTCTCTTTTCTTGTCTTGTCTGTCTGCAATTGGTTCTTCACCTGCCAAACTTACATCACCTAGACATTCCTACATCCCTTCCCTAACATACCTCCCTTTCTCAAAACAAACAAACAAACAAACAAACAAAAAAGGGCACGTATCCCACAAAAAAAAAAAAAAAAAATCTTCCCATACATAGCTCTCCATTTTCCACACATGTCTTCATGACACACTTGATTCAGTCCAGTTCCCTATACAACATATTGTGTTGTGGTCACCCCAGTGTCTGGTGGTGGCAGTCTGAATTCAGCAAATATTTTGTATATATGTTCATGTTTTATTCTTGAAGAAATTGATAGCTAAGGCTCTTTCCTACTTCCTTCCTGCCTTCCTTTCACTTTGTTTCCCCCCCCCTGCTTGCTTCCCATTTCACAACTTTCCTGTATTTCCCATTTATTTTCTTTAAAGAATTATTGTGTGATGGTGCTATATCCAGTGGAGTGGGTGCAGGTAGATCCCATGAGACAGGCCTACTCCACTGTGCTGTGGGGGGAAAAAAATAAAAAAAAAAAAGGGTTGGGGTGAGAGAAAAAAAAGGAGAACATTAGTAACTTCATATGTGGCATACAAAGCATTGATACAATTATTTGACTCTATTCTGTTAGCTTTACTTTTAACACTTCAAACTCCTAATACATTTCTTCCTTGGTTTTCAGTTCGTAACACAGGCACACTATAGTACAGATTGCAGCCACCAATTTTTGATTTGTGCATATATTGCATATATTGTATATATTGCACATATGTGTGTTCCAGTTATACTGATTACAGTTTACAGAAGACTGTTTGTGCCACTGGTATAGAGGTATGAAATTACATTCCAATAATAATGAAAACCTAACAGTGTTGTATATTTGGGAAGTGAGGTTTCTGAACCCACAACTGATGACTACTCTCTAATACTGTACTGTTATTTTGTCCTACAGACAAATGTATGCATACTTTCCTTTTACAGTTTAGGGATGCATGCTCACTGTTATTTGAGAATATGTCACCATTGCTTTGTGACTACAGACTAAGGCATGCATAGTTTCTTTCACAGCTGAGATATGCATGGTCATTTGATACAACTGTATTAAATACCAACTAAGCTGTCCTCAACTTGTAATGCTACTAAATTACTATACAAATTATTATTATTAAAATACACTATTTAGACAGTACTGTTATCATGCATACATACCACATGCTTCTCACATCCTTAACAAATGTGCAACAGGGGAGCTAACATTCGAGGCTTGCTCTGCAGCAACTGTGAAAAAAAACAGAACAGAAACACCATTATGAATACCAGTCTTTACTATATTCAAGTTTTAACTCTTACAATTACTCAGTGAAATTGATACTTACACATCTGTGGGGTGTCCCCTCTACTAAATTCTCTGATCCAGTAGTCTAAGGTATCCTGCTTTCTCCTCTGAAGGTCATTATGTTTGCATTGCTCACCAGTACAAGGGATATCTGTAGCACTGGTTAAAGTCCTGGCAGTACTATTCCAGGCTTCAGACTTGTATTCTGAGCCTAAATTGTCCTGCTGCAGCAACCGAGGCCAATGCTCCTTAACTAGGAGTCCAACAAAAACTTTGGACTCTTGGACAACCCACCTCTGCACCCAAAAGCGCACACCCTCATCAGCAACTCCTGACATGCCTGCCATAGCTCAAGCTCAATGTATAATGAACATTTCCTGGCAATTGCATTTCATATGCTGATGTTTTTCTGTCTATTGCATGTCTTGTGCTTACTGAGAGTGTGCACATTTTGCTTTTATAACATTTGAAAATATTACACATCACTCATCATCACGCAAACATGGTAGGTGAGGGTGCGACTGCTGGGCACTGTATTTGTGTGATGTTAAGCAATGCATAACAGTGGCAAGCACTACAACTTCAAGGTTATTTGGTATAGAGGCACTTGTGTAAATGTGCTAGCCAGATGTAACATGTCTGCAGTTTTCCTACCCTTACAGCTATTATCATGAGAAGGCTGAGAAAACAGTTGTGTATGTTGCACTTCATTGCTATAATCTGCAATCTCGCAACAGTAAAACAAAATTTGCACACCCTGTACTAGAACCTCGGACCATCTGTACTCCACACCTACACTTAACACCTGTTGCCATGGGATTAGTGACATGATATCCTCTATCTTAGTAGTTATTGTAAGGTTCTCACTGTTAATCATAGTGTAACACCACTTACTGTGTTTCAAGGATGCACAACATTATTAATTGAATGCATCCAGTTTATAATTGTGGCTGTCTGACTCCTATTTACAACTTGGGTAGTCCATCCCACTTCGAGCAAACCAGGTAAGCACAGTTAAACACATTTGTGTGAAGTGGTGCATTGTGCAAACATTGGACTAAAAAAAAATAAATAAAATAAAAATAAAAATAAAGCAACAAAACAATGGTACCAGTGGAAAAAGTTCACATCCAGCGAAAACACAGATGTAATAGTGAAAAATCATAACGTAGAGCACGGCTGAAATATCAAAACCTTAATAAGACAGAAAGAAATATGAAATAGGACAAGTGCTTTTGGGTGAAACCCTTTCTCATATCTAAAAGACAACGAGATTGCATAAACCCTTAAAAAGAACACTCTGCCAATCACATTATATGTGTAAATAAGTCAAATTCCTAGATAAAATCATAATTGGTTAGAGCAAAACATATCCTCTAATCATATTTCTCACAGATTTCCTCACTATTCATTAAAAGAACACTTGACAGCCAATGAATGACAGTAGATTCATCCAATCACACTGTACATTAGCGGGCTGAATTCTAAGATAGGATACATATGTGAAACAGCTATTGGTTCGAGAACACATTCCACTAACCAGTCACTCTTGCCATACAACTCCTCATCTTAACCATTATCTCCAATCAAACTTTATATAAATTCACACCACCATTGATTAGGTAAAAGCACTTAGCAACCAATGGGTATCAAAATAAGGTTACTCCAGTTACACTCAATAATGTCGTAGTGAAAACACACATGAAAGCACCATAGCACTAAGTGTCAAAGTAAATGAAAATGACTACAATGAGTCTGTATATACACAAAACAATAAAAATAAGCAAGGAAATGTAGAAAACAGAGCAGCTGTAAAAAATATATATACAAAAAGCACTCAGTGCCCATAACATATAGTGTTCTGATATTATGAAAAAAATATTAAGAAAATTATTACAGGAGTATTTTTGAGAGGAAAGACAGACTATCCAGTTAATTCTGCAGTTGCTCATATTAATTCACCACATGCTGGTAGTATATGGGTTATCAGGTATGTAGTTTTTATAGCATTAGCATAATGAGCTTGTAATGCAGGAAAATTATTTTTTTCTTTTGAGTCAAAACTGACTAATTGATGACTGAAATTAGACCCATTGAATGTAAAGTGTAGATAAAATGTTGGACTATCATATGTACTACCTTATTTTATTTATTTATTTTTGCTTAATTGAAACAATATGCACATTGACTGATTAGTTAAGCTGTATATACTTAATCAGTGCTTCAGTATTTTCTAAAAGTCTTCAAAGGCTAAGAACATCAGGGTGACGAGAACAAAGCTGAATGGTTTTATTTCAGCTTTTTAATTTAATTTAATTGTTTTCTTTTCTACTAGTTTATCATTATAGATTTGGATTTATAAAATGATATTTCTTTCTAATGTTTCTTTGAAGAATATTTTTGTTGTAACCATTATTGCAAAAATCAGTTAAAGAAAACACACTCCCAACTGTTATTTATAACATGTTATTATAACTAGTTGCATCTTTGGAGCTTTTCTCCCCAGGACTCCATTGAAAATGGGCTCCTCAAGGCCCAATGGACCACCCTGGTAAACAAACTGCAAATAACATAAAATAAAATGAATAAATAAAATATTTGTTATATAATTTGCATCTTTTATACAGTTTGGAATTATCTGCTATTGATGTTAGTTCTGCACCATTATTGTCAATAATCATTCTCATATGTTTTTCCTCTGTCACTTCCCATTAATTTCTCCACTCTATTAAGAATGCAAAGTCAGGATTGTATTGTCTTACCTGCTTTTTCTCTTTATGACTCAGCTTGCCTTTTTAAACTTCTTTTTGTAGGCTTTTTGTGTCTTCTTGCCATTCGTTATTGTTTTCTGTTGATACGTTTGAATCTGAGATCCCCATTAGCTTTTCAATCTGACTTAAACTTTGAGTCACATCATAGATTCTTTGCCTTGTATTCTTATTAACCTTTTCAGCATATATATATATATATATATATATATATATATATATATATATATATATATATATATATATATATATATATATTATATATATAGTGAGGGAAAGAGACTGCATCAACATGCTCTCTAAACCAGAACTTAGATGAATTGCTATATTAATTAGGTGCTTTTTTGCAGGCAAACGCCTTAGACAAGGTCTGCAAACTAAGCAGTAATGAAGTGCATGCATCAGCTAAGATTGTTTGAACCTAGACCCTGTATGTCACTATTCCTGTTGTTCTGACACCAAGCTATTGAAACAACTGAGATTTTGAAGCAACGTCTTTTCCTTTTATACATGTTATATCCATAAATAAATGTCTTTCCCTTATGTGTATGTGATAGACATAAAAACGATAATAACAGAGGAAGTATATTCACACATTTGTATTTATTTATTTATATTAATAGTCCATACCTGTTAAAAAATAATTAAAAAATGATTTAAAATAAATATAAATGCAGTTGTACTTCATTGTTCTCCTAAAAACAGAGAATGTGTACATTTATATTTATTCATTTATATTACTAGTTCATACATGTTAAAAATAATTAAAAAGATAAATGCACCTAAAATAAATATAAATGCAGAATTGTGCTTAATTTTTTTCTCACTGGCTTGTCTGTGTAACATAGAAATAGAATCTGAATGCATAATAAGCAAACAATAGCCAGCCAACAATGGTAGATGTTTCTTTACTCTAGATTTTAATGCCTGACTTTTAAATCTGATTAGCATTATGGTCAGGTTGCACACAGTGGCTAGCATTACTCCATCTTCATTAACTGTTGATTTTCTTGTTCTAATGTCTTTTTAGATTTATTTTCAAACCTGAGTAAACATGGTACCTGCACATACCTTTTTTTTTCTAAAGTTTCAGATGATATTGTATGCTATGTGCACATGAGTATTTCTCGTTTCTTACTACAAAACACTTCTAACATCATAAAAAGGATGCAAAATTCCTATGACTATTTTGAACATTTTTCAATGATTATGTCAGATATAACAAATAAAACTGATGACTTGTTTGAGAGTAGTTAGACAAGAATGTTATGTATGCTTAATTTAAATGAGCTTCAAATACTTTATTAAACAAACAAACAAACAAATAAATAGATTAAACTTGCAGAACACAACATATTATATAAAACACCACAGGTGTCCTTGGCTGGAGTCAGACCTAGAAAATATATAACGGTAATTAACTGAGTAAACATATCTGGCTAATATATTGTATGCTAACCCACAATGCTGTATATCAATGATATGCATAACTCCACTGCTAAAGATACCTGTAAAAATACATTCCTTTCATCCAAGGAGATCACCTTGACTGTTATTGAGGGAAATATAACAACTGTCCATTTAATGCAGTATAGCAGACATTATATCCACTCACTTATGGTTGAATATCTTTATTTATTTATGCATTAAACATTTCTTTACCAAGAAAGTTCAACTGAGACAGAACCCATTTTCAGTGGAGGTCTGGGGAGAAATGCTCCAGACACATGTCTTTGGACTGTGGGAGGAAACCAGAGTACCCGGAGGAAACTCAAGTGAATGCATTTTTCACACAGAAGGCACCCCAGCCGAGAATTGAACCAGATAACCTCTTGCTGTGAAGTGGCACTAACCACTATGCCACTGTGCACCCAATTTAACATTCTTCCTGATGGAATAAGGATATATAGGTATATATGATTCTATATATAATCTATATAATTCTATATATAATCTATGAACCTATATGTGTACATACATGCATATATATAAATATATATATATATATATATATATATATATATATATATATATATATTTATATGTGGGTCTACCTTCCTTTATCAGAATTACACTTAACTGTATTCCAAATCACTGAGATCACTTGTATGAAAGATGAGAATTATGAAGACTCACTTACAGTTATTTACAGGTTAAATAACCACTTGGCCACCAGGTTGAACATTGCCTTTTCTCCAATGTAGTATGATCTCAGACTTGGTATATTTAGTTAGGGGGGATGTGAGGGGCGAAGCCCCCCACTTCGGTGGGTTTGAATTTCTTCCAGTTAGTTGTTTTCTCCTGGTTGCCAAGTGGTTATTTACCCTATGAATAACTGTCAGTGATTCGAGGCTTTGTTATTCTTGAATTTCATACAAGTGGTCTCACTGAATTGGAATTCTGGTAAGTGTAATTTCAATAAATGAAAGTAGACTGAGTTTACACTTAGCCGAATTGCAGATTCCAGAGATGACAACACTGACATTCTAGTAAACTGAACCTGAACATTACCATTGTTTTTACAGGGAATGGAGACATTTGGCCAACATGAGGAAAATTGTTGCTTTCCCCACTGTAGTGCAAACCTGGAGTTGGTATATTTTGTTAGGGGGGTGTAGGGGCGTAGCCCCCTACCTGGGTAAGTTTGACATACTTTGGTGTGTTATTTTGTTAAATGTTGGCCAGGTGTCTTCTTTACCTGTAAAAACTTCAGTAATTGGAAGGTTTGTTTTATTGCAATTTCAGTGTTTCATCTTGGTAATGTGAAGTTCGGGTAAGTGTAAATTCGGTCTGCAGAAGTAGACCTATAGATATGTATATGTATATATATATATATATATATATATATATATATATATATATATATATATATACATACACACACACACACACACACACACACGCACACACACACACACACTCACACACACATACATATATAAAAATATATATATAAAAAAAAAAATATATATATATATATATATATATATATATATATATATATATATATATATAAAATAAAAGGTTTACTATGGTTTGTGTGAATGACAGTCTGTCAGAATGCACAAAACTTAAATGGATGGGATAGACAAACACACTTAAGCGAATGCAGTAGTGCATTCGCATAAGTGTATTTGGCTATCTGCATGGTGATTATGGTACAGTGGGGATTGGAAATGCATCCATATCCCCACTGTAGTGCGATCTCGGAGTTAGAATATATTAATAGTGGGGGGGTGGAGGGTGCAGGGGGGCAAGCCCCCCTGCAAAAATGTGATATGTCATATAGGAGTCTGATTTACATCAGCTCCTATGCAGCTATGGTTTTGGTAACAATGTCGACTCAAATGTGTCGATCATTAGGGTCAACATTGTGGCCGGTCAGAATGTTTGTGTTCGGTTTTACATTTCATTGTTCTGAATGGCAAATGTTTTGCCATTAACAAACAATAGTAAACCATAATAAAATGAATGAGCCAGCACTTAAACACAGCTGCAGAATCCCAACTGAAATGGTTCATAGTAGTAAAACAGTAACAGATTTTAATGAATAAGTAAGCTCTTTCCTGAACAAGTTGCTTCATCAGACAATTCATCATTGTTGTGATACATAATATATAGTCAAATGAAATTCAAAACAACCAGTCACGGCGGTCATCCAATTAAAACATAAACATATAATAAAAACATAAAATAATAAACAACTTTGTTAAAATATAAACAGAAACAGTTTTATCAATATAATTCTATTAACAGTCAGTTCTCCTTTTACACTTTAATTTCCATTTTTTCAGAACTGGCTTTAAAGATAGGGATTCATTCAACCCACATCCTGATGAGATCTGAGTGTAAATATCCATTTTAATTCATGATCCCCAGTTACATTCACCAAGTCACCTATATGTTCATTTTCATGAATAACATCTATAACCATAAACCTAAACTGATGTGCATCTCCTTGTGTCAATATATGTTTAGCTATAGGATTAAATATATGTCCCTTATGTGCACAATATAAATGGTCATGTATCCTTTCCTTCAGGTTTCTATTAGTTTTTCCAACATAAAATGCATGACATAATATGCATTGGGAAGATAAACTAAATTCTTACTGTTGCAGTCTGCGTGCACAGTAAACTGAAATAGCTTTCCTGTTTTAGGATGCTCAAATTCATTTTTAGTATCTATATTTTCACAATATGCACATCTATGACATTTCCTTGTACCCATTTTACAATTTATCATAGGTGTCTTATTTAACTAATGGCCTTTAGGGTAATAAAGTAACCTTTTTAATGAGGCATTATTCTTATAATAAAACTTAGGTCGCTCACCCACAGTACTCAGTAACTTGGGATCAGTACCCAATATATTCCAGTTCTTAGTCATAATATGTTTAATAGCCATTGAATCTGAGCTATACACTTAATGGCACAAATATATTTTCCTGTCTCACCCTCAAAGGTCTATTGCTATCCATTTTATGTGAAAAAATATGGTCTCCCATTATTTAGACATTTGTTTTTAACTTTAGACATAGCACAATATATCTCATGACATTTATAGCCTCTGTTTTTAAATCTATGGTCTAAATCTATAATATCAGTGGAAAAATCACTCTCCTTTGCATCCAACCTTGAAGTATGTAGAAGCTGACCATTAACAGCATTATTGACAACATGTTGAGGGTGCATACTGGATGTATGTAATAGAGAGACTCTATGTCATTCTTTCCTAAATAATTTAGTATATAGGTGGCCATCAGCATCTTTGCAAATCCACAGACCCCCCACTTAGTTTGCTTTTATATTGTCTGGTTTCTGTTAAGAGGATAAGTAAGTAGTTTTTAAGTTGTGGAAAGAGGTAGTCATTAGTGTTGTGAGTGTGTTTGTCTATGGTTTTCCATTTAGGCTTTTGAAATTTAGCATTGTAAGCTGTTGGTGAAATGATATTCAGTGAAATGAGTTGTCAGTATTGTGAAATTTAGGTGATTTGGTCTCGGTGAAATGAAAGTCAGTGAAATGGGATTTCAGTGAGCTAAAGTAGACCCATATATGCATATATACAGTACTTTCTCCCACAATCTAAGGTAAGAATATTGTCTTGATTTACTGCACTTGTGCTTGCTTTATACAGTGATCAATACTGTTTTTATGTATTTTAAGTCATTTACTTAATTTGTGGCAAAAATAGTCATTTTTCTTTTTTTTTGGCTTTTCTAGTTCTGTCTGTCTCCAAATCACCTTGCTGAAGGGTGAATTACCAGGGACTTATTTATTTGGTAGTTGTTTGTTGTTTAATCTGCACTTGATAGCTGTCTTGCTGTGCTTTTATGTTAGGAAGTTCCAGTATCATCCATTTTGTGGCAGAATGTGTTTACCTGTTCTTTCTGAGTTGAGAATCATTATGGGGAGCTTAGCATATGGTCATTTATTGGCTAGTATGCATATGAGTCATTTTTAAAGCTTTTTTTCTGCTATGAATCAGCAAGATTATATGGAGCTGTGGTTAGCAGTGACCTGTGTAGTAACAAATGCTTAGACAGTAAAATTTCCCTATAAAGTTAGGATTAGGTCAAACAAATTTCCCTACAAAGTTAGTATTAGGTACAAAACCTCTTAAAATGTGTGGCATTGTGTGGAATTAAACCTAGAGTAGTTAACTTGCACATGGAATAGCACTATGATATCCTAGCACTATATAACATCTTACCATTAACCCCAGAAACTAGTTTCTGTATCAAATAGCACTACCATATGCTTGCACTGTATAACATCTTGCCCTTAGCCCTAGAAACTAATCAAAGATACCCCTGTTCAAACCCTATCCTTAATCCTAAATAGCCCATCCTACTATAATACCAGACAACATGGATATGCAATTTCCAAATATCTCTGTGACCAGCTTGGTAGATTTTTGGGCATCACGAGGCATTGTAGCAATTCTCTCATATTCTCAAACAACCAGTTAATCATTAAAGAAAATAACACATAGGCAAGAAATATAAATACACAACTTCCTTGGATGCAAAAATCTTGCATGCAAATAGACTGTTAGGAATACCCACACTGCATCCCTCATACACACACCACTCATCACATACACAGATTGTATTATGCTAAGATGCTTAAAATAAACCTTCTCAAATATCACAGACCTCCAAAGCAACCTAACACCAACACTCACTAAAACATGCAAAAAGTAACACAATATATCTTACATAAGCCTATACCCAATGATCCCCCAAGAGCAAAATCCATAAGGCATGCATATGTTTTACCTAATACTCTTGTCATGGGGACTCTATTGTGCAATACTCACTAGGTTAGACATGGATAGGATAAAGGTTAGCTGCCTATGTAGAGCCTGGATCCACAATATTATGCATACTCTCAAGTCACTGAATCCCAGGGACCAATATGATTCTATCATAGTCCATGTGGGTGTAAATGACAGGAGATGTACCTCACTGGACTACATGAACCGAGACATAATGGATTCTTGAAATATGTGTTATAAATAAGTATGAGCCTTGCATTGAGCAGCAGCATGAACAGCTTTCTACTTTCACCAAGGATGATGCCACAGTATGAACATATAATAATAGATTTTAATAATTGATTTATTCTCTGTAGGGGGATCTAATATTTGTCAACATGGGAGAATATGGTCAACAGACCACAGTGCTTTGCCAAGGATGGGCTGCACCTGTACCCACCTAGGCTTTTGGATATTGGCTAAAATTTTACCAATTCCCCTTAGAGCCTTTGTAGACAATGCCAAAAAGAGAAAACTGCCAACATAGTGAAAACATCTCTGAGTAATCTTAAGGTGTTACTGCTCAATGCTAGAAGCCTAAACAACTCCACAAGCCCTCCTCACTCTGGTGAAAGTAGACATCTGTGCTGTGCCGTCCACACATTTAGACCAACAACAGCACCACTTTGGGCCAAAGGTGGAGGTGTCTCAATCTATGTTAGCAATAAACATACCTTGGTTAAATAGGATGATAACATGAAGCTCATCCATGTGCAAGTCACCATAGATAAGGTCCCTCACCAAATCATGGCTAGCTGCAGGTTACCAGCTTTGCCCCTAGAGTCTCATGACTCTTACCTATACCTACTAGATAGGGGCACTCACCATCCAAACACCCTATTCACAGGTGACTTTAAATATCTATAGACTGGAAAACGTACACTGCCTCAAACTCATGGGCACAATGTTTCCTGGACTTTATTAACACCAACACCCTGGAGTAGATAGTGCATGCTTCAACATGAGGATCAAACATACTAGATCTGGCACTAACCCCCCACCCCCCCATGAGGGCAGATCCCAAAGCTGTCTCATTTAAAGTAAAAAATCAACCCCAGCTAAATCAGTAACTGTTAGGGACTATTCTAAGGCAGACTACATCCTATTAAGTAACAATTTCTCAAAATTCTTGGCCTCCCCTAACCCCCTGACCACAGCTACCTATGCAAAATTATTCACAGATCCTATACAAACATGTGAATGGCTGCACAGAAGCTACCATACCTATCAGAAGTAAACCCTAAACAAACACTAAAAGCAAGCCCCACTAGTAGAATTCTCACCTAAACAGGGTATATAATAAAAGAAGAAAACTCATGGCCAAAATCAGGAAGAGCAACTCCCTTAAAGAGAAGTGTTGTCTTATTCAACTAAACAAGAAACTAAGAGGTCTAATTAAGTCCAACTAGACCATCTATGAGGTTAGGATAGCATTGCAAGCTACAGAAAATTACAAGGCTTTCTTCAGCTATGTCTAGAAGCTTAAAGGTAACACACAGCAGTGTGCTGAACAGGTGGTGAACAGTACCACCTTCACTGGTCAGCATGACATAGCAAATCTATTGGCTGAAAAATTCAGCTCAAACTTCACCCTCCATTCCTCCCAGCTCTACCAGGTAATATCCCCTCAAACATACTACCCACAACTATTACGTGGGGCCAAATGCTGGCAGCACTCGCTAAATCCAAGAATACTGCTTCCATGGGTCCTGACAACATCTCTGGTTGCCTACTCAACAGTGTAAAACATGATGTATCGGGACTACTTGAGGCCTTCTTCAACTACAGTATTGAAACAGGCTACTTTCCAAGTGAATGAAGGACTGCAGCAGTCATTCCTGTTCACAAGGGTGGACCATCAACTGACCTAAGAATCTACAGAACCAACAGTAAGACAAGCCTAATATGCAAAGCCATGGAATGAATTAGCATGGAAATGATAAGCAAGGACAATGGTAACCAACAGACACTACACCCATCCCAATTTGGCTTTGTTAAGGGAAGGTAATCCCTACTTAACCTGGTAGACTTCTTTGAGAGGGTCAACAAGGCAGTGGATGTGGGTAAAGTGGTGTATAGTTTGGATACAATACCCCACAGAGACATTGTTGACACACTCTCTGAAGTAGGCAAAAATCTTTACATAACCTTCTGGATTGCCAGCTACTCACAATCAGGACTCAAGAAGAACACTTTCACCAAGAGACTGGTCACCAGTGGAGTACTGCATGGCTTTGTGCTGGTCCCACTCCTGTTTGGCATCTACTTTTCAGAAGTCAAGGCTAATATTCAATGCATGTGGTACACCAAGTTCGTACATAACTGTAAACTTGGAGCTATTATAGATTCCCCCCATGATACCAATATTTTTCAAGAGGGTGTAACACAAAGAAATGACTGGTGTCGAACCCATGGACTAAAACTCAATGCCAAAAAATGCATTATAATGCCCTTTGGGAAACATCAACTCAAGTTAATTACTCCATTGATAAAATACCCCTAAGAACTGACCCAGTAGTTAGGGATCTGAGATCATATTTAGACAGCAATCTGGCGTTTTTCTAGCATGTAGATAAGATAGTAAGAAAAACACTCTATGTCAACTAACTGATAGATAAGGGTATGGCATTCAGGTCCAAGAAAGTTATAGTACCACTCTACTCAGACCAGTCATTGAGTGTAATGCTTCCTTTGGCATGTATCTAACAAGATACTTGCAACAGTTGGAATGCCTACAAAAGTTTCTCACCAGGATTATTCAGGGCATGAATATCCTGTCCAACAGTGATTGCTTAAAGGATCTATTTCTGTATTATTTTTTTACAAGCTGCTAAAAGGGGATCATGTCCTGGCTTACAGGGCTTCCTCAGACTCAGCCCTGATGGATCTGTTGTATATGCACAAAAAAAACAGCACCAGAAAGACTAGATCCGGGCATCTGAAATTCACTTGTGACATGAACAGAATGTGCTAGAGAGACAGATATGTGTCCCAAAGGATCCACATGCAACAACTCCCACAAAAGTACTGTGTTGTGATGTCAGACATGATATGTCAAGATGCATGCACATGTTACATTTTTAGACTATTCTTGATTGATTATTGGACACTTAAAAGTATGCATGAAGTTTGTTCAAGCTCGAGAGTGGGGGGATTAGACTGTAAAGTAGGCATCTTCCTTGAAATCTAGATGACTTGGATATAAATTAATAGTTTTTCCACAGTATAGGCAGCGATACAAACAAGTACAATCTGGTCTTACAAGACTTGCACCCCCCCCCCCCATGCCCATTCTATGACACTTTCTGCAACTCTGCAATCATTTTAATTAAGTCAACACTTTATGGGATCATGTGATCTCTTGCCACAGTAAGCAAAAGCTTGCTGGTCCATATCTGTGAGGCATCTTGCTAAATATATGCTCAGACACTTTTTATTGAAATCCATACTGTATGTATCCTTTGCAGCTATTTATAATGGCATTGCAGTATTTAAGATACAATATAATATTTAGTTATTTTCTGTTAATTCACATGTACTGTCAGAATGCATTCCAAATACAAATTTGCCTGATGATCCATTTATAACCCTTTTACATTTTTCTGTGTGCCAGTGCACTTCTGCTATGCACTGAGATAATGGGTCATATTTCTAAGCTGATTTCTCTTATGGAATTTGAATTGTTCTATCATACCAAGTGGCCTTGGCTTCAAATGATCATACAAAGCCTCTAGAATCCCATGGAATGGTTTTGATGTAAACTTATCTGTTCTTAATAAATCATGGTACAGCCCTTACACTTTGGTACTCATTACATTAAGCAGTTCTGAAACTTAATTTTCAGTGCCATAGCTTTTATAAAATGTTTCAGTTTTTCTAAATAAGCAGAGGAGCATTAAACAGTAGCATCTGTAAGTGTCAGGTTCCAAAGACTGCCTGCTATTTTGTGTCAGTTTTTGCTTTTCAGGCTTTTTCTTACACTAATTATTATATTTTATAATATATTCATGTTGCATTATACAGTGTTTTGTAATCACCAGTAATTACATTGATTCAGAAAGGTCCTTCTCATGGAATGCCATGTACTGCATGAAGACCTTTCAGTTCATATGGGAACAGAATTCACAATAAAACATGCACTACTGTCTACAGCACTCAATATGCCAGTGAGCAGGAAACTATGTTAGTGAGGAAGACAGCAATCAACTAAGCACCTATTACTATAGGATGTCTGTTTGCAACATGTGCAAGTCATGGCAAGAAACATAGCAGCATGTGTACCTTTCAGGATATATTAAAGGAATAGGATTTGTGATAGCACCAGACTTCAAAACTGATCACACAAACCCAATATATATGGCTGCCAGAGTACAAACACAAGCATCACACAAATAAGCTGACAATATGGCAGCTATCCATAGGCACAGTTAGTAGCATTCCCAGCTTGTCCACATGTAAGGCACATAAGCTGTCACTTTGTGTTCCTAGTACTGCTGTCAGCCATCTAAAGACAGTCAAACATATGCCCTGAAGTAGAGTTTTATAACATAGGTGTGTGTGTGTGTGTGTGTGTGTGTGTGTGTGTGTGTGTGTGTGTGTGTGTGTGTGTGTGCGTGTGTGTGTGTGTGTGTGTGTGTGTGTGTGTGTGTGTGTGTGTGTGTGTGTGTATGTGTGTGTGTGTGTGTATGCATGTGTATGTGTGTCTGTACGTGTGTGTTTGTGTGTGTGTGTGTGTGTGTGTGTGTGTGTGTGTGTGTGTGTGTGTGTGTGTGTGTGTGTGTGTGTGTGTGTGTGTGTGTGTGTGTGTGTGTGTGTGTGTGTGTGTGTGTGTGTGTGTGTGTGTGTGTGTGTGTGTGTGTGTGTGTGTGTGTGTGTGTGTGTGTGTGTGTGTGTGTGTGTGTGTGTACACATACACACACACACACACACACACACACACACACACACACACACACACACACACACACACACACACACACACACACACACACACACACACACACACACACAATTCTATTCAGCAGTGGGTAGTACTCTTCCATTTCTGAAATTGTAGCAAGGGGGTATGCTAACTTGTTGCAAAGTGACCCTTGCTGCAATTTTTAAAGCATACTGAATGCTCTTGTCATATAAGCAACTGCATTTGTATCTGGTGATATTGGTTGCATAATGCCTTTACCTTACATGTAGTGCTATTGCAGGGACAGATGTGGAGCTGACCAGTATTTACACTAGAGCATCACCCACTCCCTCTAACTATTTGCGACTGTGGTAGCTGTCCTCCTAGCCCCACCCTTAATGCATCACTGCCCTGAGTGCCCATGTCTGTGTGTCAGTGACTGCAGCCATGTGCTGGAATCCCTATGCAGTGCAGCTATCTTGTGTCTGCTCACACTAAAGTTGTTTACATGAATAATAATCTCTATGCCTGAGTAGTACTGCTCTGGGCAGTACTGTGGTCATCCATCAGTGATGTCCCAGGCTTTATTCATCTGTTCTTGTTCCTTATGTACATGTTCTGTATCCCAGCATTTCCTGTGGCACACACAAACTTATCTTCAGGCATGTTGATAGCCTGTGCTGTCTCTGAATCATGAACGGGTGTTTTACCCTGTATTTCCTGCACATTAGTTTTGCACAATGTGTGGCATGTCTCTAAATTGCACGGTATATTAATAGCCGCTCATTAAAATGGCTTGTATACCAGTCACTGTATACTTGTTTTATATCAACAGCTAATGTGGATAATTACATGTTACTTCATTAATAACTCTCTATACATTCATTCCTACTACCACCACAACATTATGTACTATAATCGCTCACTCTGCATATTTCTCTCACCAAAATATCTGTATATAAATTATCTTTCTACCCAAAATATCAGTGAATTAATTATTTCCTTATAAACTTAGTAATTACCCTTTTTATCATGTGGACTAACTGGTATTGCCTTTAAATAAACTATGTTTATGAAGAAAATTTACCCTGACTAAATTGCTTTTGCAAGGAATCAATAATTTTCCTTTTGCTGCAAAATCCTTACACTTTTTTGTCTATCATTAGTAATTGCTTTCCTCAAAGTCCCCTTTGGTAAGTTTCTTTATGTATAAAATATTGTCTTTTGTAAACTGTTCTTCAGCATAAATCACATTACACAAGTCACCCACACGTATATGTTCAGTAATTAGTCCCTCTGCAGAAACCACACATTCTACCTTAAATAAATAATTTGAGTAAAAAGATGCACTCTGTGTAATATTTCCATTATAATTACTGATCATCCCCTTTGTTACATAAAGCACTTATTTAATTACCTTAATTCATCATTCATACAGTACTCCTGCAACAATCTTCTAGTTTGTTTCAGACCATGATTTTCATCCCACGTTCTGTTATTTTATTTTTTTATTTTATTTTATTTTATTTTCTCTTACCTGTTGCCAGAATTTTATTCTGTAACTTCAAAATGTTGATGCAAACAAAGGACAACTTGTTACCAGTTTGTATTTGAGGAATGGGAATGAATAAAAAGAGAGCAAACTGCTGCCCTCAGGTGTGGGTGTCTGTGTGCCTACACACATATATATATATATATATATATATATATATATATATATATATACACATATATGTATACATATATATGTGTGTGTGTGTGTGTGTGTGTGTGTGTGGGGGGTGGATAACCTTTGTGTATGACATTAAGAATTGCGGATAGTTGACAGCAAGTCGGTGTGTGTGTGTGTGTGTGTGTGTGTGTGTGTGTGTGTGTGTGTGTGTGTGGGGGGGTGGATAACCTTTGTGTATGACATTAAGAATTGCGGATAGTTGACAGCAAGTCGGTGTGTGTGTGTGTGTGTGTGTGTGTGTGTGTGTGTGTGTGTGTGTGTGTATGTGTGTGTGTGTGTGTGTGTGTGTGTGTGTGTGTGTGTGTGTGTGTGGGTGCACGAGGGGTGGATAACCTTTGTATGACATTAAGAATTGTGGATAGCTGATAGCAAGTAGAAGTGTGTGTGTGTGTGTGTGTGTGTGTGTGTGTGTGTGTGTGTGTGTGTGGGAGGGTTTGGGCGATAGATAAATGTTTGTGTATAGCTGAAAGCAAGAGGAAGTGCATGTGTATGTGTGTGTTCGGGGGGGGGGCAGATAACCTCTGTTGATTTTGCACCACCATTTTATTCATAAGAAGGCTCTTTTGAGCCTTCAGCATACCTTTTGCAATAATAGCTGTACCTTTTGGTCTAGCAAATGGGACATTTCTCAAGACTAGAAGAGTAATTTATTGATCTTTGCTTTTGACATTGCCATGTAGTGATGAAACTGCGATCTTTAATTTAGTCATAGCATTAGGCAGCAGAATGTTTTCAAAATTTTAAAGGGAAGAGTTGGGTTAATATGAATTTGCCACTCCTTTGCAATTTTGGATAATTTTTGAGGAATTCCAAACAGCCTGACTGTCATTTTTCTGGAGTTTAAGGTCATTGATGTTTTTACAGCCTGGAATTTAGGTTGCCTATGTAAATATATTTAGTAGAGTTCTTATATTCTCCTTATCTATAAATGGCCATGTCATCAGCAAAGAGAAGGCTCAGGGAGTGGGCAGGTCAGATCTGACTCTATGATACAAATAGAAAAATGCAGAGGTAGTCAGACTAAGTCTCTGGGTACTTTTTTAGCAATAGGTATAAAGTTAGGACATGAAGTGCCAGTCTTAACTTATAGTTTTCAGTTTGTTAAATGTATTTGAACTAGGTGAGCTTCTGAGAGTTGGTTACAGTTTACAAATCAACAGCATACGTTGTCAAATACTACTCCTTTAACTTTAGCTTTATCCATTTTCAGTAGGATCTAAATGGCTGTCATTTAAATCCAGTCAGGAAAGAAATAATGTTGGTGTGCGTTGTAAAGTGCAAAATATTTAATGCACAAAGAGAGTTGGTTAAAGATGATTTGTCCTAAGATTTTTCCAGGAGATGATATAGTTGATATTTGTCTAAATTCTGATGATAAAATCAGGTTTGGAACTTTGGGGAGAAGGTTGATTAAGAGCGCTTAACAAAATGTGGGCACAACATTTTGTAAGTGTGTCATGTTGCATGTTGAATGTATAGTGGGCAGTACTACTAGGTGCTATTTGAACAGAGTGATAAACCAAAGATAACGTTTATCATCTTCCTTAGGTGAGTCTTCATGGATTTGTTCTATTAAACATTCAGTGTTTTTCCTTTTTGTGTGTTAGAAATAACATGGTAGTAGGAATAGGGATGGGTAGGGAGGGTCAGTTGTGATTAGGTTTAGATTTGGTGTGAGGTTTGGTGGTGTCGTGTTCGTGGTAGGAGAGTAAGATCAGTGAATTCCATTAGCAGATTTTTTAGTGGAGACAATGCTCATTTTTAGTGAGAATTAGGTTGGAGAGATATTGTTATATTTGGGGTAGCTACCAGTTAGAACATTTTATTTCTAGTGATGAACACTATAAATGTTTGCAGTCTGTTATGTTTTAAATTAAAGGGTTTCATTATGCCCGCCTCCTTTTTAATTAAGTTACAGAGGTGTATAAAATGGATTCTGTTTGTGTGAAGTTGTGAATGTTTCCAAATATGCCAAGATTCATCCTTTAGTTTAAGAAGTGGTTTGAACACTTGCATCAGTCAGGTACCTTGTTTAGGTTTGAGGATCCTGTTTACTAAGAGGAAGTATTTATCTTGCTGCTGTTTCTCAGTTGTTACATTCTAGTATAGGGTACCAGTGAAAAATTCAAAGAAATTGTTTGGCTCACACATACGTATCTATAACTGTATCTATCTACACACACACACACACACACACACACACACATGTGTGTGTGTGTTTTTGTGTGTGCATGTATACACATATATATATATATATATATATATATATATCTATATATATATTTTTTTCTTTTTATATATATATTTATATATAGGGTTATTATCATTTGATTGAACAGTACCTGACTGAAAATCAAATATTTGAAAGAATTTGACTGAAAGCAGTTGATTGAAAACCCAATTGACTGAAAACCCACTTGACTGAAACCCATTTGATTGAAAACCCACTTGAGTTAAACCCATTTCGCTGAAAACCCAGATGGCTAAAACTCATTGTATTGAATCACAAATCACTGAAAACATTCATCATAAGAAAATGCAACATAAATAGTGTTTTAGCAAGCAGGCAGCACCCCTGCACCCCCATGTGGGGGGCTTTGTCCGCACACCCCTTAATGTGTTTATATATATATATATATATATATATATATATATATATATATATATATACACACACGTGTGTGTGTGTGTGTTGCAAACTGGCTGAGTGACAGAACCCACAGGGTCAGAGTTGCTGGCGCCATGTCAGACTCAAAGCCTGTCACAAGTGGTGTCCCACAGGGCTCAGTCCTGGGCCCACTCTTGTTTGGCATCTACTTTTCCGAAGTACAAGCAAACACAGGAGGGTTATGGCTGACAAAGTTTGCAGATGACTGCAAACTGGGCGCCATAGTAGAAAACACATCTGACACAGATATCCTTCAGAAGGGTCTCACAGAAACGGATAACTGGTGCCAGAGCCACGGCCTAAAGTTAAATGCCAAAAAATGCATAGTCATACCCTTCGGGAAAAACAAGGTTACCCCTAGCTACCAAATAGGTGGCAATCCACTGAGCACAGAAGAAGTTATCAGGGACCTGGGGACCCAGGTTGATAGTAGTCTGTCATTCGACACCCATGTAGCTAAAGTAGTTAGGAAGACCTTCTACATTGCCCACCTTATCATGAAGGGATTCTCATCTAGATCAAGGGAGGTCATAGTCTCCCTTTACTCATCACTCATCAGACCAATGATTGAGTACAATGCCCCATTCGGAATGTATCTGACCCGACACTTGCAGCAGCTGGAGAGGCCACAAAAGTTCCTCACCAAAAGGATAAAGGGTCTCAAAAATCTGTCCTATGCTGCCCGACTGAAAGAACTCCAGCTCTATTCAGTCGCTTACCGCTTGCTCAGAGGTGACCTTTGCCTAACATACAAGGCCATGTCAAACCCAGATTTGATGAGTATGCTTCACCTCAAAAAATCTAGATCCATCAGAGCCACAAGGGCGGGAGACTTAAACCTTGACATGGCTATTAATAGGACGTGCTGGAGGGATAGATTCATCACCCAAAGACTCCCTATGCTGTGGAACAAAATCCCGGTACATGTGAGGCAGAGCACCTCGCTGGCCTTGTTCAAGAGAAATCTTGACCAATGGATGGGAGATCGCAGATATACCCCAGGGATTACCTCAGTGTCACTGCTCGACAGAGGCACAGCAAAATAATGGGTATAGTTCCCCATACTAAAGGGGTGGCATAAGCCACAAAACGATGGGCTAGGCTTGTAAATGCCCTCGGGCAGATAGCCTAGTATGAACCTATGAACCTATGAACCTATATATATATATATATATGTGTGTGTGTGTTTACACACTAACTTATACTAATTTTGTGGCTGCAAAAGCACTTGAGAAAACAAAACAATACACAGTGAATCAGTAGCACTGTATGGTGTTTTTCCTTTTCTCAAGTGGTTGCACAGTTGTGGAGTTAGTATGTCCAGTTAAGGGGGGGTCCAGAGGGTGTTGGCGTTATGCAAAAACAATACTTATTTTATATTTTCTTATGTTGAATATGTCAATGATTTGTGATTCACTGAAATTGATTTCAGTCAAATGGATGTTCATTCAGCTGGTTTTCAGTCAGATGGATTTTCTGTCAATTAGTTTTCAGTCAAATTCTTAAAAAGATTTGATTTTCAGTCAAGTACTGTTCAATCAAATGATAGTAAATATTTCACTCTTTGTCTATATATATATATATATATATATATATATATATATATATATATATATATATATATTATAGATAAACACACACACACACACACACACACACACACACACACACACACACACACACACACACACAACATTAAAATGTTTTGTTGGGCAGTAACTTAAATTTTGAGGTTTGAAAACAGGAGTTAATGGGACAGTAATCACTGAGAGAAGAGTATTATGGATGAAACAGATTGGGAGTATGTTGGTGTTCATGAAATGTAGAAGTCTATGCTGGCCTTAGTCAAAGTTGAGACTGTTGTGCTCTTGAAGTAGATGAATAAGACTGGTGCTTGCAAAGACCTTACTTGCATAGTTTTTAAGAGGGCAGAGGAGGTTTACTTTGAAGTTACCATGAGTTATCATAGGTTTCCTTTGCTGGACAGATGAGGTACGTAGCCTATGGCTATATCAAGTTTTTCTGTTTTAGCTATAGGTATTGATAGATGTAGATAAGTATTTAAAGGGAAGACTAAAATATATGCATATTGCCACCTCCTGTTATAGCACCTAGCTGGCATGGGGCTGTTTATGTTGCTATGGCTTGTGAAGAAGTAATGAGAGAGGTTGATATTTCTTTCACCCAAGATTCTGCCATAGCCATTATGTCTGGATTGTGGCAGGAAATGTAGGTGTTTAGTTCTAACTTGTTGCTGATTCTATCTGGATTCATTACATATAAGTCTAGTAGTGTATAGTTATTTGGTGATTTGACATTACAGTTTGAAAGAGTGAAGTTATACCTGGAAATATATGATGCAGTCATTTGGGTTTAGCATAGTACCATCACTTAGATAAGGTTTTGTTTTTGCTAGACACAGTACTGTATCTTTGGAGTTGGAAGAAATCTCCCAGGTGGTAGAGGAGGGTAAGATGGAGGTATTAATACTGGCTTGAAAGCACCATGGGGTTAAATAGAAAATGTTATTGCTGGGTATGTAGTGTATGGGGATGATGTGTATTACTTTAGAAGGAATTGTGAAAGATGTCTATGTAGCTGCTATCAGTAGAGAGTCAGTCTTTGTGTGCAGATGCAGAAGTAGTAAAACGAATGGGAGTTCTGGGGCAATGCATGTTAAGAAATAGTAGGTGTTTGGTCAGAGAGAAAGGTAATGGTATGAACGGCAGAAATAAAATGGACAAGGAGGAGATGTACTGTTTTATGTCGATTTATTCAGTCATATTAGCAAACACCCCAATAATCAGGACTAACTCCCATACAATTAATGGATGAACTTTATTAAATTACATAACTGCAGATAAACCTGGACTAACTGAGGGAGTAAAGTAAATTAAATTAATTAACAGCTTAATGCATGACTCATTTGTAAAGAGGTAACAAAATGACTATGATAGCAATTTTCTATTTTTTAGTGTCTTGGTATGTTAAAAAACTTCCAAGTTATGTTACCCATATATATGTTAGAAAAAAAGAAAAAACTTCCAAGTTATGTTACCCATATATAGGTATAAAAAAAGAAAAAACTTCCAAGTTAAGTTACATATATATAGTTCAGTTATATCAACCTTGCTTAAGACTAACATTTTTCGTAAGGAGTAAAGTAAAAAAAAACAGCTGAGAATACTTGCAGTGGCAGATGTATTCAAATATAATGAAAAGACAGCACTGCGACTATTACAGATACTCTTACCATGAAAACCAAATAATCTTGAAGAGGAGACAGTTTATGTTGTAATGAAAAAAAAAATCACTGCCAAGTCTGGAAAAATGTATTGCACTTACATTAAACAAAACTAATTGTATAAAATGAATGTTTTAAAGTATTCAGCAGATTAGTATTAAGATGAGAATATATTTTTCACTTGAAACTTTTTTCATGAAATAATAAACATTTCAACTTTAACAATTCTGTTGTGATTAAGATATAATCAGTTATTTTCGGCTTAGAACCAAAAAAAAAAAAAAAAAATCTCAGAAAACAATACAGCAAGTTTTGGAAGGGATAGTTAAAGAGTTTTGGAAGGGATAGTTAAACCCAGAAACTTTAATGATGACAATGTTTTATTGAAAGGACACAGAGGGACAAAAATGCCATTAAAGAACAGAATTTCAAATGATAAAAGAAGATGAGTTAACAATACATGGAGAGAAATGTGCATTTAATAAAGATACATTGGTATTTTATAGGTTCATACTTTCACAAAAAAGAGTCTTTTCAGTTCCACATCTCCATATTGGAAGAAAGACATGATACTGAGAGTTAAACTGCAGTTAAAAACAGTGAATTCAGAAACTTACTGTTGCATATTTAAAAAATGTTTGTGATGGACTCCTCTACACCTCTTAACATACGGATACAGCCCTCAATTACTACTGCTTATGTATATTAACTTTGACATTGTTGTGCCTAGGTATATAGAGAATAATCTGAGAAATCACAGTTTTGTACTTTGTATATATTCCTTAATATTCAAACTTGCAGTTCCACAACTTTAAGTATAAGAATCAAGGTTATCAGAATGGGTAAATACTCACTGGCTCCAAATAAGGCTGAATAAATTAAAAATCCACCTACAGCAAATTACCCCACTGCCATTAGATGAACACTGGTCATGGAAAACTATAGTGGAATGTTTATACAGAATTTTTCTAACATTTCTGAACCAGTCAGAAATCCAGTATGAAAAGGCACACCATTGGGTTACAGAGAAACACATAGAAAGCCATATTAGACCTTAAACATGATTTGGTGTTACAACAGGCTATGCACTCTTCTGGTCGGAAACAAGATGCTCATTTCATTGTTGATGCTAGCTAGCTTAGTAAGATTAGATGCTGAGACTATTACAAGCTTATGGCATCTGCAATAGAACCCTAACTGATACACAGAAACATTATTCACAGAATACTGGCAACATTTTAATGTTGTGATCTCTTTTATCTGCACCTATACAGACGGATTCACTATACAATCTCGAAATACTGAAATGTCGAATGTCAGTATTTCGAAATGAATAGTCAAAAAACCACATACATGAAAACCCACAATCGTGAATGCTACAATCGCAAACATTCACACACACACACACACACACACACACACACACACACACACACACACACACACACACACATATACACACACACACACACACACACACACACACGCACACACGCACACACGCACACACACACACACACACACACACACACACACACACACACACACACACACACACACACACACACACACACACACACATACACACACAAACCAGGACATAATCACACACACACATACACCTACCTAACTACACGAACATAACAACACACACAAACACACTTAACCTACCTATAAGCAGGGGGGCAAGCCCCCCTGCACCCCCCCACTTATATATTCTAACTTCAAAGTTGCACTAAACACACAAACACACAACAAACACCACCACACACACTCACACACACTAAAATACCTACCCATTATCCTCAAACACACAACACTTACCTGAAACCCCAGTTAATCCACAAACCGCACCACACGTCATGAATGCGACACCATGATAGTGGCAGATTCGACATTTGCGGATTCGACATAGTGTAGTTTTGGTTAACTGCACTTTCCACTATTCGGTCTTGACGTACTGAATTTCGACATTTCAGTACGTCGAGATTATCTAGTGTATCCATATAGACACAACAGGCAACTTATATGGATAGAAATCGTTTACTATGATATAAAACTAAAAAGAAACACACACTAGGATGAAGACATACAGTTTGACATTACAGACATATACTTTTGTTACTTTTTATAAAGAGAAGAGAACTCTAGTTGAATTTATGTCAAGGCAGACAGTCAGCTGTGAACAAAGTGAATAGAGTCAAAGGTAGGAAATACAAGTTAATCTTAAACATAAAATTTAATTTCTTAAACAAAGTAATAAGTTCTTACAGATATAAAATTTAGCAGAGTGATTTGTGCAGAATGCAAACGTTCACAAAGCACAGAGAATTCTGCTGAGTGCGGTGTTAGGAGTATGGCTATGCAGGGTACAAGTCTTTATAGGTAAAACTGTAAAGTAGTTAAGTTACATATAATGGAACTTCTTGCTGGATGTTAGTCAATTATTATAAAGTTACAGAATGATAGTTAATGCTAGGGACAAGACTTTGTCAAGAAAGTAGATACATTTCTTAGGTGGCCTAGCAGTTCCCGCCTAAAAACTAGGTATTCTCTAAGGTTCCAGAAAGTTCTGCAAGAGTGATTTCCAGGTTGCAGGTGCCACTATTCCAAATGATCTTTCTCACAGAGTTTTGAGGAAAAGATGTATGACGAAAGTAGAGGCATTAGTGTGACTCGATCTGAAAAAGCAATTTTTCTAATAAGGAATTTTGCTAATAGAAGAGGGCAGTGCCCACCGAGGGTATAACCATTTTTTTTCAGCTTGTTCTCTATAGGCTAGTACTGCTGGCCCCTTGTCATCCATGATGCCCTCAGTCAAATATGCTGTCCCTCCCCCAATCATCCATAGGGCCCTGCTCCTGCTAATTGATACAATAGGCCCACAGATGCCCACATTCAATCTTAATTGATATTTAGTAGCAACAATACAGTCTGACAAATCCTTTCACTATGCCAGGGTAGCCAATCCTGCAGATGTCCACTAACAGCAGCTATCACACACACCATAGTTCATTTATTTGTTGCTGTGAGTCTCTGCAGAAAGAGCTCTCCTAGAGCTTTTGTAGTTGTGCTATATTCATCAACAAATTCAGAAAAGTCTTTGTGGATTTCTACATTTCCATCATTTGTGTTCATTAATATAACAGATTTGTGAAAAACAGTATATAGATCAAAAAACCTTGATCTACTTGGAAAAAGAAGCATCTGAGGAAGTGCAAAAATATAAACAACAAAACCAAGAAATATTTGAAAAGTATAAAAAAGAAATATGGACATGGGAAAGAAAGAGAGATTTGATATGGTGCAATATTTATGCAAAGGGGAAAGCCAAATTAATCAATGTAAAAAAGGCAGCCCCAACGATATTCAAAGAGAAATACAGGCAAAGGCATCTGAATATGGAAAATTTCACAATAAAAAAATAATATCACAAAGATGGAACATAGAAAAGAAGATTAGTAAAGTAAAAGTTAAAAAAATAGAAGTTGAAGTTATGGAGTTCCTGCAAAGTGAAGGATTTGCTGCAGAAGTTCTAACACAGGTTACATCACAGCAGGATGGAGTGGGTCCCCAAAGTAGGGAGAAATTGGAAGATCAGGAAACATCTAAAGAAGAAATATGGACATGGGAAAGAAAAAGAGATTTCATATGGCGTAATATTTATGCAAAGGAGAAAGCAAAACTAACCAATACAAAAAGAGCAGCACCAAAGATATTTGAAGAGAAATACAGGCAAAGGAATACGGACATGGAAAACTTTACAGTACAAAAAATAAAAAGACAAAGAGGAAAAGTAGAAAAGGAGATTAATAATGGAGAAGTTAAAGAAATAGAAACTGAGGTTTTGGAGTACCTGCAAAGTGAAGGATTCAGTGCAGAAATCAGTGGAACGGGAAGCAATTGGTCAGGTGTCATATAAAGATAATTTGGAGCCCTCCATAGGAAACCAGTATAAATGTTCACTTGAAGCTAGACAGCAAGGGAAGGAACAGGAAACTATGGAAGCTCTGATGCAGTCAATGTTGAGCAGTGATAGGCCAGTGAGTCCCCATATGATAGAGCAATGGATGGAACAGGATGAAATTGAAGAGAATGTGCCAGAGGAAGATGCTATGGAACTCCTATAGAATGCCTGCAGGAAGTGGAAAACAAGGGATGTGCCCTCAGTTTGGAAGAAAATGAGCTAAGAGAAGAGTTGCTTGATTTAATAGACATAGACAGATATATCAAGATCAATGAAAGAAATAGACTGCAGAAGGTTAATAAAACCCCAAATGTCAGAAGCCTGATAAAACAAATAAACACAGTAATTAGGACTGTTCATAGAGATCCATGCGATATGACAGAAGTAAACAGGATATATTACTGTGCAGCTAAATTAATAACTGATAAAGTTCTACCACAAGAATACAGGGTAATGAGTGAAAGGAGGGGGAGAAATTGAATACCATCATGTAAATATCGAACAGAGAAAAGTATAAAGCAGTTAAGACAAGAAGTGTCACTGTTAGAAGACTATAGAAGAAGGAACAGATCAACAAAATATACTAAGAAAGAGAGATGTGATAAAAGAAATGTACAGTATTACAACAGACCAAATCTATGAAGCATTATTGCAAATAACAAACTAAAAATGTCAGCACAGGCGGAAAAACTTAGAAGATACGAAGATAAATATAAAGGAAAAGTACAAAACAAGCAATTTATTGATGAGCCAAAAAAGTTTTATAGAGAATTGGGAAATAAGGTAAAATGAATTGAAAGACCGCCAAAAAAAGAAGAAATAGATACATTTTGGAGAAGTGTCTATGAAGATCCTGTGGAACATAACAAAGATGCTATATGGATAGAAGAAGTTAAAGAAAGAATAAGAGGTTTAAAGGTACAAGATATGAAATGGGATGAAGTAACAGCCAGAGAGATGGAAGCAAAGTTAAGGAAAACCTCTAATTGGAAAAAACCCAGGCCCAGATGCAGTACCTAACTTTTGGCTGAAAGTATTAACATCTCTGCGCGAAGATTTAGCCATGAGTAAGAACTGTTTATATGCATACCCTGAACAAAAAACAATCTGGTTAACAATAGGAAAAACAGTGCTCCTGCTTAAGAATGAACCTGCAAGCTATCCAAAAAAATTATAGACCAATAACTTGCCTTCCAATGACGTATAATTTGCATGCAGGAATTGATGCCGACAGAGTTTATAATCATTTAGAAGAGAACTCAATTATGGCAGTAGAACAAAAGGGCAATAAAAGAAAGTCATATGGAATAAAGGATCATTTGTTGTTAAATAAAGTCATAGTGGAGAAATGTAAAAAGGGGAAGAATCTAAGTATGGTATGGATTGACTACAAAAAAGCATTTAATAGTATCCTGCATTCATGGATAAAATAGTGCTTAAAAATGTATAAGATACATCCTACGCTGAATGACTACATTACAGTGACAATAAAACAGTGGCAGACCACTTTGCAATTAAGCCATGATAAAGGAAAATTTACTATCTCAGGGATAAAAATTCAAAGGGGGATATTCCAGGGTGACTCTTTCTCACTGCTGCTATTCTGCCTTGCCCTTAACCCATTAAGCTGTCTACTTAACAGCTTAGGTCATGGCTATAATTTGGCTACTAGAAAACAACAAAGTGTAGAGACTTCTCTCTTTTCTTTGTCAATGATTTTAAACTGTATAGTTTATCAGATGAGGAACTGAAAGCACAATTGTAAGTTGTCAAAACTATTTCAGATGAATAAGAATGTCATTTGGTCTTAATAAATGTGCAAAAGCAACCTTTAAAGCAGGAAAACTGTAACACCAGGAAAACATCAGTTTGGGACAAGAATGCGACATAAAAGAACTTGAGCAAGAAGGAGTATATAAATATTTGGGAATTGATGAAGGATCAACAATAAAACATGAACACGTGAATAAAACTTAGTAAGGAATAATTTAGAAGACTTAAATTAATCCTGAAAACAGCACTGACATCGAGGAACAAAATCCAGGCTATAAACCAATTTTCGCTTCCTGTCCTAACTTACAGTTTTGGAGTTATTGACTGGCCCCAAAACATGTTGGATAGATTAGACAGGAAAACAAGAAGGATGCTTCATACTCACCAAATGATTTATAAAAATCAGTGTATACCAAGATTATATATTCCCCATTCCGAAGGAAGGATGGGCCTCCTTAAAACTGATTATATATATAGATCTGCAATTGTGGGACTCCACACATATCTGCTGATGTGACAAAACCCAAATGTAGTGAAAGTTTTGAAACATGAGGAGAATAAATCTAAGATGACTTCTCTGCTTACTCTAGCAGAAGCATATTGGCGTCAAGCAAGAATGGAAATCAAACCAGAAGTAGATAAAAATCAGGCAGCAACACAATGTAACAAAAAAACAAAAGAAAGAATATAAGGTGAAGGATCAGATGAGAAGGCAAGAAATGTAGAAAAAGCATAAATATAGTTGCAAGTATAGAAAACTTCTTGAAAAACCTCATGTCGATCAGAACGAATGCAGGAATGGTTGAGGAGAGGTGAATTTAAACCAAGAGATGAAAGGTTAATATTGGCAGCCCAAGACAGTGGGCTGCGTACATGTTGGTTTACAAAGTCCATTGAACATGTGGGAGAAACAGAAAAATGTAGGTTTTGTAAAACCGAATTGGAAACAGTTGCACACCTTGTTGCTGGCTGCGACATACCAATGGCAGAAGGACTGTATACTGAAAGGCATAATAATGTGGCAAGACTGTTGCACTGGGGATTGTGCAAACATTATGATACTGAAGTGGCTGAAAAACACTGGAAACGTGTCACAAAGCATCATAGAAAATGATGAAATCTACATCACATGGGATCACCCATTACCAACAGTTTCAAAAGATAGTTGCTAGAAAACTGGATATAGTGGTCCATGAAAAGAAGCAAAAGTAGCAGTGATTATTGAAATCACCACACCCAGTGACTACAGTGTCTTGTGTACAGAGAGACACAAAGTCATAAAATATCAGGCTTTGCAGGCAGAAATGAGAGTGATGTGGAAGAAAGATACCTAGACAGTTCCAATAGTAGTAAGAGCAACAGGTCTTGTAAAATAGAGTCTACAATCGTATTTAGATATGCTACCAATACATGTAACTCCATACGAATTGCAGGAGTCATTACTGAGCATATTGTAGGTGCTGCGAAGAGCAGAAGGGCTGACATCAAAGAGTGAAACAATATTAATTTCATGAACTTTAAACATACTTTGACTTAGAAATGGGTCCATTCTCATCATGGTATTAGAAACCCAAAAGATTTGGAGAAATTAAAAAGAGAGGAACCCTGCCATCACACTATGTGGCCAAAGTATACACATTTTACTTTTGGGATCTCCAGTGAACAATCATAGCTTAGTTCCTTACGTACTGACTGATTTCATCTTATTGCAGCCAAGTTTTCATAGGTTAGTATTAGGCTAACTGCCCTTGGATCATTTTCAGCCTAGTCAATTACCCCATGTGAGAATCAAATGCTGCACATTGTGTTTGCAAGGTAAACAACCTTAACCATTACACCAACCTTCCTCCCACTTTTCTTCAGCATCACAGTTCAAAAGCATCAGTTTCCTGGTGCATAGCCTTATTTATAGGCCACTTCTCACAGCAATACATTATTACTTGACAAAACATAGCAATTGCTATATGTGACATCAGTGTTGATGTGATATCTTTGCTGTTCAGAATCTCATCTGGATTTTCAAAACCTTACCTTCCAAAAAGCAAGCTCCTTTCACTGTCATGGCTGTATTCACCATCTACAGAGATCTTTGAATTCAGGAAAATAAAATCTGTCACTGCCTCCACTACTTTCTCATCTATTTCCAAAGAACTGATAGGACTAGCAACAAGCCAACTTTTGTAGTTTTGACTTTCACCTTCATCAGCAGGCTGTGTATATATATATGACACGAGGGCAAAACAGAATAAAAATCCAACCAAAGAAGAACTCAGAAGGCTATGCCCTATCAGAACACGTCATGATGCAGGTAAATTTTAATACATACTGTGTTCTTGGCACAAGACAAAATGGATGCAAGCAATAAAATAGACACTCTTCCATTAAAAGAGATACTGGTAATGGAAGTTGGAAGCAGTGACAGATTTTATGTTAGGTGTAAATTAATATTATTTTACTTCTGTTAGAAATCCATTGGTTCACAGTAAATATGCCCACATCATAGCAAACTTTATTTAAAAAAGATATGTTTTCCATGGGTTTTCTAAGGTAGCTATGATATTTAGTGAAAGCTCAAGTTACAGTAGCTTTCTGATACCAGAGTTTATTAATGAATGCACAACAATTCTGATGGTCAAAGACCTTTCTTAAATCTGCAATGGTATATGTGCATAGTGCTTGAAAACAAATGGCAATAAAGAGATCATGAACTATTTTATACTTAAATAACACATCCAACATGAACTAAATCAACACAAAAGATAGTCAATGAATCTGATATATAAATTACAGTTTATTTCAAAATAAAGCTTTATATAATTACACCACTTCACATCATGAACCTTAAGAGCCCCTTTTACTGTAATTTGCTTTTCTTTCAGCACTGACACTTGAAATCCCATTAAATCAACAGTGTATTATTTTTTAATGGCATATTATTTTTTAATGATAAGACCCCTAAGCTGTTTATATATTCTAATAATGTGTCCATTTAGTCCTAAGAAATGCATATATTAATTTATGCTTCTTAAACACAAACTTACAACATACTGTGTTCATAAATCAGAGAACTGGTGAATTGCAGCCTGAGAGTTTTAAGTGGCAGCTTAACAGAAGATTTAGCTCTCTGGCCCACATTTAAATGAGTTAATAAATTACTCTGCCACTGATGCTCTTTATATTTTGTTACATTCTACTTTTGGATTATTTGGCATGTCTTCTAGGATTTGAACATCAAACCAATGACTTAAACATTAATCTAAAATATCTGATGTACATCTAAGCAGTGATTTATGAGGAGGAAAAGTTAAACTGCAAGCTATAATTTTGAAATGGCCCCTCAATAAGCTGGATGAATTCACAGTTATAACCAAGGTTATTCTCTTCATATGCTCCTTATTTTTATTTTGATATTAATTGTCATAATATATAAGCAGATGCTGGTGTGACTGTCGATAGTTATACGCGTAAATATTTTATTGCTAGTACATCCTTGTAATCAGTATGTAATCCTGGGATTCAGTAAACACCATGTAGGCCTCATACAAAGTCTAAATGGAGTTTACATGTGTGAGCGGTGATGCGCAGAGAGCAGCAGCACTAATTACATATTCATGCCATGCACCACGTTTAAACGTAAAGAAAGCACGGTTTTGTTACTGGCATCAGTGTTGCTGGGCAGGAAACCATGTAAAGTAACATGGATTGCAATCCTATTTAGAGCAGAGCACAGTCAGTTACCGTGTTTGCATGGAATGCCACAATGATCACCAGGGCTTAACATATGTAAGTTTCCATAGCTCTCAGTCTCTTAGTTCAAGAAAACTGGACAAAGCCCAACATAATGGGGGGACAATGACCCAGAAACAGGGATAGATTCTATATATTTGCACATTAGAAATGTGCTAGAATAACAAGAGGTTTGCACTAAGATACATTTTCTGAAGGAGCTGAAGTCTGAAACTCAAATGTATGTAATTATTTTGTGACATCAGTCCTGAGATCATTCCAGTGATATGGCAGAAAACCACACATTTTATATGGAACAGACCAAAAGATATAAGGCAAAAGGTTGGACATACTGTGAAAATCTGGACAGTGGAGAGGTATGACATGTATATGGTCCAAACACAGTACAGGACAGTGTATACAGTGCAGAGTATTATGAAATCCCATTCCTGGCATTCTGTCCCGACGTTGTGTAAATGATCTGTAAGGGTACATGGACAGCCACATAAAATAAACACTTGGGAAGTGTGTGTATTCAATAGGGACACACAGATGAATTGTAGGAATGAACACAGGGAAAGAGGACAAGTAAAATAACCTAATGTACAGCAGATGAGGGCATGTCAATGGAAGACAGTTGTAGCAGCAGCACCAATCACATATCAATACGATACAGTAGAGACTGCACAGTGAAAATGGTGTTATGTGACTGTCACACAAGGTGACGTAACAATAGGGAAGATGTCTGTGTGAGATAAGTATTCCTACATGAACAATGCAAGGAAATCTATCAGGGATGTTATATACAATTGGGGTAGGGTGCATATTGTGAAGCTGTGCAAACTGAGTTGCCTGAATATGAGTGTAATCTCAGCAGAGGTCTCCAACAAGTTGGACACAGGTAAAGGCTCATGGACAACATTAAAACAGGCATGCACAATCATGAACAATATCAGAATAATACCACCAGTAATCCCATGTCTCTGACATAACATATGTGATTTAGAGTGACCAGACAAGGTTCTGCACAAACACACTTATGCAACTTATTATGACATGTCTGCACTTTATGAGGGTAATCACGCACACCATCCTGACACTGTAATATCTGCTGGAGATGTTAGGAGGGACATTGCTATATTTGTGCATGACCTTATGATCAATACAGGTTAATCAACTGGTGTGCATGGCATATATATGTATATATACATATTTGGCACAATCCACACTCTCGCAAATGTTACCTGTCACTCGTCCGATCAGGATAAGACAGACAAACAGTTGTAGGTTTGATTCAAGCAGCTTTATTACATACAAATACATCAGGATTGAGGCTTAGTAACTTAAACTTAGATAAACTTATAAACAGCAAAGAAGTGGAATGCAAGTCCAACCAATGGCTTCAACAGAGATACTATGTATTCGACAAAGAACAGAGAATATGCTCTAATCTACATCCTCCCTCTTTGAGAAATAAGTCATGCACAGTAATAATGACAATTGTACAGAAATAATCCTTTGGCATGCAATTATACAGACCTAATTACAGGTGAAACAATCATGTCCAGGTTGCGGTGTATTTTACACTACGTCTGGAAATACGACTGGATCATGTGACATAAAAATTAGGACTGGGTTTAGCAATTTGGACTGTCTTTAATGAATGTTAAACTTCAGGGACTTCTGGGACATCATCAGTAATGGGAATAGGTACTGAGACCTGTCCTTTAAAAGGAACATCGTTGCGGATTGCTCTGAGATCTAGAGTCTGTATCACAGGTACAATGCTGCAATATCAATTCAGACACCAGAAGGAGATGTCTGCAATTTCTTCTGCATTCTATACCCTCAGATTCTACTACGTAAGATCTTGGCTCAGCATATACACCTCTTACTTGACCAATTCGATCAAACCTTTCTCCATTTGCATCCTCACTATCTCTCCTTCTTTCAATGGACAAAGAAATCTGCTCATTTTATCATAGTTGGACTTAATGCTTTTTGAATATTTGGGCTTTCATCGTGCTGGTGTTTTTAGCATTAGGCATCAACAAACCTACTGTTAGGCAAGGTAGTTCTGGTTTGCCTAGATAGAAGTCTCTGAGCAAGTGAGTCAAGAAAATTGTCACAGGGTATATTTCTGAGGTTAAACAAATTCAAGAAAACATCAGTATTGTCACACTTTGACTTCTCTAGTAATTGCTTTGCACTTTGTACTGCACGTTCAGCTAGGCCGTTTGACTGTGGGTACTCAGGACTACTGGTAACATGAATAAAGTCCCACTCTTTTGCAAATTTCTGAAATAACTGACTGGTAATCTGGGCACCATTGCCAGAAATAACTTTATGTGGACTACCATGGACTGAGAAATGACATTTCAACTTAGTAATGATGGTAGTGGATGTTATGTTAGGTAGCAGATCAATCTTCAAACAATTCGAATAAGAGTCTACCAACACTAAGTAATGACTATTCCACTCAGATATGTTAGTGGCTACTGTTGACCAAGGTAGTTCAGGAATCTGGTTTGCTGAAGTGACTCTTTTTGCAAATGTGGTTTGCATACTGAACAAGATGAAAGTACCTTATTGACATCTTTTGACAGAGAAGGCCAAAATACTAGTCCTCTCACCCTTCTTTTGGCAGCTTCAAAACCTGGATGGCCACGATGTAAAATCTAGATGCACTCATGTTGTAAGGAAGCAGGAACGACAACTTTAGGAACTTTGAAAATTATACCATCTTCCATCAACATCTCATCTCTGTAAGGAAAATAAGGTTGTACTTCTGTTGGTACACAAAATTGCTTTGACGGCCATCCGACATTGATGAAGTGGTTCAGCTTTTGCAAAATTGGATCAGTCTTTGCATGATCTCTTAGCTCATCAAGTCTTGTGGTAGAAAAATTATGCATTTCCATGACATTGAAGTAAAAATTCTCTGCATCATGCTTTTCTGTGGTATTTCTGGGTGATCTGGATAACGTATCAGCCAGATAAAGCAGTTTGCCTTATGCATAGACCATTTTGAAGTTGTACTTTTGTAATATGAGCATCATTATTTGTAGTATTACAGGAGCTGTATGCATAGGCTTCTTTAAAATAGTGACTAGAGGTTGATGATCAGTCTCAATCTGGATAGTTCGGCCATAAATATAATTAAGGAACTTTGAACATACAAACACAATTTCCAAAAGTTCCTTCTCAATTTGAGCATACTGTGTCTCAGTTTGGGTAAGAGTTCTAGATGCATAGGCTACTGGTCTGCCCTCTTGATGAATAACTGCACCAATTCCGAACTTTGAAGCATTACAGGAAAGAATTATTGGTTTGTGGACATCATAATATCTTAACGTAGGCGGACTGGCAATTTTCTGTTTCAGGTCATCAAATGCTCTCTGGTGTTGTTCCAGCCATGACCAGGTAACATTTTTGCATGTCAGCTCTTACATGCAGTGATAATTCACTGTCTGGTATAAACTTGCCCAAATAGCTAACCATATCAAGAAAATGCTGTAAGGCTTGAACATTGTCTGGAGCTGGCAATTCAAGAATGGCTGTTTGTTTGGAAGGATCTGGTCATAAGCTTGAACTGGTAAATAAATGACTGACATAAGTAACTTCTGGTATCCAGAATTTACATTTCAGGGAATTGAGCTTTAGATTCACTTCTTGTGCTCTTTTCAGAACTTTTCTGAGGTTTTTGTCATACTCTGCTTTACCATTGCCTCCAACTAGTAAATCATCTACTATTATAGCACACGGATAGCCTGAAATAATTTGCTCCATTGCAAGCTGAAAGACTTCACTGGCAGAATGTATTCCAAAAGGCATTCTGAGAAATCTGTATCTACCAAATGGCATACTGAATGTAGTCAGTAGTGAAGATTTGTGATCAATCATTACTTGCCAAAATGAACTCTTCACATCTAAGACAGAAAAAACAGTGGCATTTGGCATGAGGTAGCAACTTCCTGGACTGTATGTGTAGGATGATGGGGTCTCTTTAATGATTTGTTTAAGTCTGTTGGGTCAATACATATTCTGATTTTATCTGAGCTTTTCTCATGAGCGACTATCATGGAAGACACCTATTCAGTTGGTTCTGTAACTGGGCAAATCACACCTTGCTGCACCATTTTATCTAACTGGACTTTGACTTTGTCCTGCATAGTTATCGGAACTCTTCTCACTGGTCTAGCCACTGGGTCTAATTTCATAGAGTACACAACTGGAAGTTTACCTAGCTTGTCTTCAAAAATATCAGCATATTCTGTGAAAATAGCATCAGTGAAACTGGAACTAGGACACGTGCGTACATGATGGATGATTTTGGTAAAAGAAAGCAGTTTCATTTTTAAACTGTCTCTGAGATGTAATAATGACTGTCCAGGTCTTTTGACTACATAAAATTGCAAGCTATAACTGTTCCCAGCTGAATAGCATGAAAGCACTACTGAGGCTTCAGTTTGAATCTCTTCGCCTCCATAAGCAACAAGCTTTGCAAAATTTGCCAAATGAAGTTGTTCACCAGCTCTTACTCTAGCAAATGTTTCTGCTGACATAACATTGCACTTTGAACCAGTGTCCATTTTGAGCTCTGTGGGTTTACCATTAATCAGGACAGTACAAAACACTTTGTTTTTTGCCAACAAATCTACTGCATTAACCTTTTCACCAACTACTGATACACCATCTACATTGAAAGTAGAGCTGCAGCTTTCTATATAATAAACTTGCTTTTTTGAGTGACATTTCTTAATAAATGAATGAGGCTTTCTTGATTTACAAAGCTTTTGAAAGTGGTTCCATTTTTTACACTTGTGGCATTGATGACCAAGTGCTAAGCCCATTTCTCTTTTGGACTCGTGACTGGCACCACAATTACAACAGTTAATGCGACTTGACTTGGGTTTTGCTGACTCACCCTCGTGCTGCACTGAGCATGCCTGTTTTACTGAGCTAGTCTTAGAACTTGCTGTCAAGGTACAGGGTCTCCCAAAAAATCCTGCAGGAGCTGCAGCTGCCATGTTATTAGTTCTGTTTGTGTCAGCCACATGTTGCATGCTGTCTATGTTTGCTCTAGAGGCTTCTGAAACCATGGTCTTATAATTTGCAAGCATAATAGTGTGGCTTTCTGTAAGTTTGTGTATTTGACAAATCTCTATGGCTTTGCTCAATGTTAAATCACTGTTTTAAAGCAAAATCTTTCTCACTGCAGCAGTATTTACAACACACACAAGTATGTTCTTTATCAACTCATCATTCAAATCATCAAATCTGCATATTTTAGCCTTGTTTCTCAAGTCAGTAATATAAGCTGCAAACGTTTCTCCTGGCTTTTGGTTTATTGTATTAAATAAGTGCATCTCCAATGTAACATTTGTCTGGGGGTTACACATTTCTCTAAATTTATGTTTGAAGCACTCAGGGTCCTACCTTGATTCAGCTTGTACAACAATATGATGATTTTCCCTTTCTCCTGCATATATTGCTGGTACATACACAAATGAATGCTCTCTTTCAGTGGCTTCTGGCCCCACTAGGTTAAGCAGAATAAATTCCCTCATATGTGCGTCTTTATCAGAAAAAGCTGCTTGTATGAAAATATCATTCCTTCTCAAATACTCTCCAATTCTCTTCAATATTATGATCATACACAAGTGGACTGGGTCTGCGAAATGCATCTGCCATGCCAACACACAGTAATAAACACCCTTGGAATTATGTACAAACATACACACATATATGTCAGAAATTTATGCCAGAAACTTGTAATTATGTTCAATAGCACAACAGACTCTTCAAAATAACTGCACTTTGTGAAATAAGTCTCCGTAGCACAAGAACACTTTGAACTCACTGTACTTTGTGAAACCACTCATCAGTGTAAGAAATACTTCAAAATGACTGCACTTTGCAAATGAACTGTACACAGCACAAGAAACTTCTCGAAGTGACTGTATTCTGACTGCACTTTGTGAAATAACTGTACTTTGTACACAGTAAACTCTTTGAAATAATTTGTACTGTAATAAAGCACGCACTGCAAACACTGTGCACACTCTGAGATGCTTCAAACAACTCTAGTTATACTTTGAATAGCTTTAGTCAATGTGAAACAGTAGCTCATATAAAAAAACATGGTCTTTTACTAACAAAATGCAGTCGCTTTGCTTTTTCATGCTCATTTTGCCCTTTATTATACTCGTTATGCTTGTTTGACTTCCATCATGCTCATTATACTTTTCTTGTGCTCATTACACTTTTAACATGCTCATCATGCAAATCAGAAGTAATTCTGAACACTCTTATTAAGTATTTCGAATAATTATATCAAATATCATGGTTTTGAACATTTAATTTAATCAATAATGTGTTTTGTGCTTTTTGTTTGATTAATAATATGTTTTCTGATTTGCAAATGTTTTGTATTGTTTGTTTTATGAAATAAATCATTTATGCAAGTTTTACTTACCTGAAATTCCTTTCTGATCTTTTTTCAATTGTTTGAGCAGGCTGGGATGTGTCATTCCTCTATATGCCTCCATTTCCAACTGTACACCTCATGGCCCAACTTCTGGCTTCTTTCTGGCTCCTTGTTGCTCAGACATCTCGGTTCTAACACCATGTCATTCAGACATGCCACTTCTAACACCATGTCATTCAGACATCCCACTTCTGACACTATGTTACTCGTCCAGGCAGGCTAAAACAGATGAATGGTAGTGGGTTAAATTCAAGCAGCTTTATTACATACAAACACATCAGGATTGAGGCTTAGTAACTTAAACATAGATAAACTTATAAACAGACTGACTACTGCACTTATGCATGTTAACACTCTGGCTGTTCACTCAAAATGGCACTACTGCCTACACTTGCTCTCTATTTATACACACGTGCCCTCACTTTGAAATTATTCTTAAAGTCATAACACACACAGTCTGATCTAGATTACCCATGCCGTTAATGTTGTCAAACAGCTATGCATGTACTTTGTGCATCACCAGAACAGGTATCAGACAAGCAGCTGGTGTAGCACCTGGTGTAACAACTTGATGAGGTTTCCGCACCATCAGACAGTAATGTTTATGCCACAAAAAGAATATCTAGATATGGTCAATAAGATGTGTGATAGCACACTGTAGCAAAGGTGGTACACTGCAATTTCTCACCACTGGAAGTTATATAGTGAGGTACATGAAGAAGGGTGCATTGTACTCAGTTATTGGTGTGATGAAGGCTGTGAACTATGGAAGTATTATGGCCTGTTATGTGGATGTCCTTCACATGCTCAATAATTGTGTTACATATAAAGGATTAGTCAGCACTGTAGCCACATGTTGGTGTATGTTCGACATACAATCTACCCCAGGACACAGCTCTCATACCAATTGGTCTGATTATAGGGTGTGATGTCTACATTATACTTGGGTTGTGTTTTTGTTTTCCTGACATAAAAAATCCCATCTTTTAGTGTCATTGCAGGTGTTGTCATGGCTGTGGCAGCAATCTTTTGTGTATGTTGATACTGTCTATATTATACTAATATCATAGTTAGAGTTAATAAGTGCCCAATATCTGTAGTCCTTCAGACAGCTGTTTGTACACAGGATGTGTATGTCATTTGTGATGTCGGTGTCTTAAATAATGGACAGGAAAGGGCCTAGCAGACAGCCCTGATGTACGGACCTGATCACTGAACCTGAGATATAGTTCACTTTACACATTTCAACATATTTAGATGCCACATATGTGATCTAGTGGTCTCCCCACTTGGTGATATAAGTGTTTATAGGGATCTACTTCTAAAGTTCGAACTTTAAAAATGACAACTTTCTTATGGTCAAGACCATAGGATCAAAGTTTTGAAACTTTGAAATTTAATTAAATAAAAAAAAAATAAATAAATAAATAATCTTTTTTTTTTTTTACGTTTGCTCCCCTGCACCCCCCCCCATTCCCCTTGCTAATTAAATATACCAACTCAGAGATTGCACTACAGTGTAAATATACTGTTCTGCTCTGTACAGCAATCTCCATTTAAACAGTTTGAAGTTTCAAAACTTTGACGTTATGGTCTCGACCATAAGAAAGTTGATGTTTTGAAAGTTCAAAATTTAAAGTAGACTCATTTATGACCACATCTGACAGTGTTGAGAGAATACCTCAGTGTGCATTTGTGTCATATGCCTGGGACTTGTCAAGTTGAAAAATATGATAATGTTGTCATCATGCATGCCCTTGAGAACCTCTTTGAGGACATCTAACAGATGCAACAGAAATGATGCAGCATTAACAACTTATACAGGTCTGTTGCACACAGCTGGGATATTACTAGTGTCTGTTTAGTAAAAGGTCCATGATGACATGTTGGTCTACCTCACAGATGAGGAGAGTCAGGATGGGATTATATATGCATTCATCGAGTGTTGTCCCCCCATCTGTCATGGATGCATGCTGTACACCCTTCTACAGGAACATAGTCTATGTGGAAGGTGTGTTGAAGTATGTATTCAACCATGTCAGGAAGGTGTATGTGCTGAGTCACTCGACAGGTGATCTGTGATGTTGTCACAGCCCATTGATTCTGTGTGATAGGCCTAGATGAAGATAAGACAGCACATACTGGCTATCCTGATCTGGCCTAGGGTTGGACACAAGCCCCCATGCTGGTAACATTGAGAAACTCACCCAGCTGAGGATTAACCCTTACATCAGTAGATGGGTAACCAATTGGCTCGATGACAGAACACATACTGAAAGTTGATGAATCAACCTGTACCAGTGGAGCTGTTACCATTGACATACCCCACGGATCAATGATTGGCCCTTTACTGTTTGGACTCTAATTCTAAACAGTTCAGGCTAACATATACGGCCTTTGACTTTCCACATTTGCTGATTCTTGCATACTGGATGCAATCATTGAGTCCACCTACTCCACCTCAACCTACCATCTACTACAGGAGGGGCTAACACATACAAATGATTGGTGACAAAGCCACATGGTCTACAAATAAATGCAAAAATGTGTCTTTATTTTGTCCTTCTACAAAGTGGAATCCCCTGCTAATTACAGTATTGACAATGGTCCCACTATGCTGAAACCCAGTGATGCAAGCACTGGGAACATGTGTAGATAGAAATTTGAACTTCGACCACCAAGTGTCCACACTGGTATTGAAAGCCTATGTTGTGCACATCATAAGTCAAGCCATCATATTCAGATCTCAGGATTATATTACAACACTGTAATCAAACCTCATCTGAATATTAACAGAGTAAATGCTCTCTTTTGCATGCACCTCACTAGACACATGCAGCAGCAGGAGATACCACAGGGGTTTCTCACCAAGAAAACACAGAGCCTACAAACCATGCCATGACATATGTGGATAGACTGAAAGTAATGTTACTGCAATATGGATCATAAAGGATGAAGTGACTTCTGACTGGCCTCCAGGGCAATCTCTGACCCTGCCCTGGTGGGAATAGAGCACATCCACAAATCAGATATAGCTGATGACATCAACAGTGTCTATTGAGAAGATTATGGTAATACCAATGTCCCATATGCTGGTATAAAAGGCTCTCTGAAATGTCAAGCAAGTGCACTAACATGCACATGCCCCAGTTGACTGCAGTGAGAACAGAACCCCCACCTGTAGATCAGAGTGTGTAAGTTCCTTTAAGAGCTATTTCAGTCAGTGAGTAGGTGCACTTAAGTACTGAACACGTGCAAGCAAGAGTGCCATTTTGTAGTGAGCAGCCAAGGTGTAAGCATGCCTGTGTGTAGTAGTCGGTCAGACAGTTAGTTCATTTAAGTTTGTTAACTTTCTTCATCTTGATGTGTTTGTATGTAATAACCTACTTAAATGAACACCCGGCCTCATCATCTTATTCAATATACACAAGATGAGCGACTCCTACCTATCTGAGTACACCAACTATAGAACTCTGTATTTAAGGTGTCCGATTTAGACTGTCTTGGACACCACTTTATAGCTGATGACATCAGCAGTGTCGGATGAGGAGAATATGGCAATAACAGTGTCCCACATGCTGAGGTAAAAGGCTCTCTCTAATGTCAAGTAAGAGCACAAACACACACACCCCAGTTAACTGCAGTGAGAATTAAACCCTTACTTATCTAAGTACACAGACTGCAGAACTCTGCATTTAAGGCAAGCACCACAGCTCAAGTCTGACTTGGACTGTCTTGGACAACACTTTATAGCTGATGACATCAGCACATACCTCTCAACCATACCAAATTCCTTGGAATGCATTGGTTTTGAGGGCAAAATAATGGGGTACCACGAATTTCTGAGTGGCCCCTTCAATTCCTGATTTATTTTTTTTTACTTTGTTAAAGTACAAGTGATGTCATCACATCAGCGTCAGCTTTGTGAGGCAGTGCCTGACTGCCTGTCAGACTCTCAGGTTCCACTGTATTTCAACTTTAAAAAAATTAATAAAAGTTTAAGTAATTGAAATTGCCACAATAAAACACATATGAAACTGTAAGAGACAGTTTATTTTTCACATCAGTGGCTGTAAGAGTGAATAAAGAAGTTAAGATCAATTGTATACCTGGTTCTGTCACTGATATTGTATGTGCTTATGTACATTTTGGGAGAGTGAGGGCAGAACTGTGTCTCTTGACATAGCAGGGAGGCCTCTTTTCACTGTGCTGTTCTATCATATTAAATATTTTTGTACTATATGCCCTCTATTTGTGTCTTTGCTGTGTATAAACTTGTTTCTGTTGCTCTATACTTTGAAAATAAACTATCCATGCTCAGTGCTTACTTACTCTCAAAAGAGACAGCCCTTACCAAGCAGCACATACTGGGCACCATACGTCTCAACCTTTCTTCACTGAAGGGGTTTTCAAAGTGGGTAAAATAATGTGGCATTTGATCAAATATGGGCTTGGAAGTGTAAAACACTATAGTGGGACAGTGCATATAATTAAAGATTTGAGGGGATACATTATTACAAATTTATGATGTGTAAATGTCATTGTAAACATTATGAGTTTACAATTTCACATGAGTCATTTAACAGCCGTGCTTTGTGAGCAAGTTTGTGGTTGAAACTTCTCATGTTTTGGGGATATTATTTGTAGTATTTGTAGCTCGTCTATGGAACGCTCTTCCACCACTCATTCGTACCATCTCCAATCACTCTACATTCAAAAAATCTCTTCACTCTTACCTTTTATCCCAGTGGGAATGCTCCTGTTCTCTCCCAACATAATCTACACAACTAAACATTGTCCACCTCTCTGGTCACATCCATCCTACCTCTCCTACCACAATCTCTCTCGGCTTGTACTAACATCTCTCGCAAGCTTGTACTAACTTTGCACCCTCTCTAAATTGTACCTTTATATGCAATTTCTTTTGAACTTCATAAAAACTAATAACACCATTAAATCTATATTAGACAGTTGAAATAATTATACTCAAACTAAAATCCATTTGTAATCTGATACTAGAACTCTTGTCTCATACTAAATTGTATCACTTGTAAATTTTTATATCTTAACCAAAAGCCTATTTTAACCTGGTTTCTAGAACTATACTTACTTGTTGTTCACTTGTAAACTTTGTAATCTATATATATGTATAACCGAGTGTAACTTGTTTACTGTAAACTTTGTAATTTTTAATGTATAACCTAGTGTAACTTGTTACTGGAGCTTTTCTCCCCAGAACTCCATTGAAAACGGGTTCATCTTGGCCCAATGGACTATCCTGGTAAACCAACTGCAAATAAATAAATAAATAAATAGTATCAGTGGTATATCTCAGAGTCAGAGATGTGGGAGATTTTAAATAAATAAATAAATAAAGTTGGTTGTTTCAGGGCTATATCCACCCATAACAGATAGCTAGAGTACCAATCAGCTGGAATTGAATAGAAAGCATACCATTTACAATGCTAGATCCCTAGTCAGTTGAGCTATTAAACTTTGTATTGTTTCTTATGTCTGTTTTGCTAGTGACATGAAAAGTTAAAACAACTTTTAATCATACAGACCATTCCAAAGATGTGTTTTCATTAATTTTGTGTATTGGGACTATTGCATTGTATGAGGGAACAGATGGGAATTTCTGTTATGACACATGGGTTACAGCATCAGTGGTAACTAAATAGCAATAACTGTGGCAATATTTTTGGATGCACATTTATTGCCTTTAGGCCAGCATTCGCTCTCTTCATTTTCAGCATTGCTAGAAGCATTCTGTTAGAGTAATTATCCTCATTGGAGGGTAAGTGCAGTATTTAAATTCCTTTGTTTTTATGTTTAATTTTAATATATGATACTGGAGTCAATAGGTTAGTAATGCATATGTGATGTTTCAATTTGGTGAACCGTATTAGATTTTTCCGTAGGCTGTCTACAGTGGCACATGAAACAAAAGGACTAAGCTACTTTGAAGAGAAGTTTTGCTTTCCCATTTACTTTTTAAAATGGTACTATGTTATAAGATGTGTGTCAGTGAATTGTAAAACAGTAACTTTTGCTCACTGTGAGATAAAAGCAGCTTATTTAAATGAGGAAATGTATTAGTTGTAAACATTATTGAGCAGAAAATGACTAAGTTTGATCAGTGCCTGTTGGATTCAGGACAATTTTCAGAGACTGAACTTTCTCTTCCTACTCTTTAAGAGTGCTGCTTGTTGCACTTCAGATTATAATCTTCAAATTGCTTCTATTTGACAGACATCATGTACAGCAAAACTATCCACAGTCTGAAGGGTAACAACCTGTTAGAAGGTACTGAACTACTTCTATTTGATGGACACCATGTAAAGACTATTTCTATTTGATAAACAGTTAAAAGAGTGCCTTCTAAAAGGTTGTTACACATCAGACTGTGGATGGTTTTGCTTTACATGATGCCCGTCAAGTAGAAGTAGTAGTTAGAATGGGTCTATATCACTTCTGCAAAGTGACAGTTAAGTGAACAGCATTTCATCGGAAATGCTGTTCATCGAAATCCGCACTTGTGGAGGGCTGTGTGAAATGCTGTTCATCTAAATCTGCTCTGGTGGGGGGCTGTGCTTCCTACACCCCCTGCTAATTATATATACCAACTCTGAGATCACACTACAGTGGGGAAAGGGCAAATTTCCTGATCCTTGCTGTACCATGGTCTCAATATGAACAGTTAGATTAATGGCATGTTTGATGTAAGTGAACCAAATATGCTTTTTGCTGAACTGACTTTTTGCTGAACTGATATAGACCCCTTAGAACATGTGTGATGGCTAACAGCAGACTCTTGTATCTCACTGTCTGTAAAAATAAAATACAATTATTGCAGACATTCCCCAAGGTAATAATATCTGTAGCAAGACTACTGTTCACATTGTTATGGCTATTGTATAGCATGCTTTCATATTTAACTAAGAATTTCAATAATTGTTTCCATTATTTTCACTGCTGTACTCGTGGGACACACCTGCAAAAGGGACCACTTAGATCAGTGTTCTTCTCAAATTAATAGAACAAATCAAATACATGGGTAAGGTGGGGACAGGTAGACAGCTACATATCAGGCTGAAGGTGGGGATCCTGTTTCATATTTTAAAGATATGGTCTATGATGGATATCAAATCTGTAACATAAGATCAGGTTAAACATATGTTTTGAGGATAGATGTAAGAGGCATATATACAAGTACAGAAGAGGTGCTTTCATTTCCACTCTTTAGTGCATGTTGAAGACTCTGCCCTGTTGCACGACACCTGCAGCTAACAGAATATTTAAAGAAATAGTAGTCGAATACACAGTATGTGACACAATAAAGCTATACATTTTTCTACTTATCCACTAATAATGTTCAATTGTTCAAGTAATTGTGCAGTTAATTATACTGCAGCTGTAAGTACGAGCTATGTACTAGCTAATCTGAAATGAAATCTTATTAATATTATTCACATTCTTGAGTGTATGGAATATACACCCCCAACTTCCTAACACAAGAAATCTGGATAAAGCTTAAATAATGGGGGTCAAGGACCCAAATATATGGACAGATTTAAAATATTGTTTTTATAAACTTAAAATGATGTTGGAATAACAGGTTACTAGTAGTTAATTTTATTTTTATAAAAGAAAATTGCATTTTAGTTTTATACTCATTCAAAGTTTGATACAAGCTCAAATGTTAATGTAAATAAAACACAATTATTCTGGTCATAGTTTGTGCTTAATATTGTGTCTGTTCTTAGATTTGTGTTTGAGTGTTGGTATCTCACAATTCCATTGGGGTCAGTGAAGCTACATAATTATAGTACAATTTTTATGTTAATCAGCATCCAGATTTTTGGCCAGTTGTACCTACTTTCCATGGGCCTTTGTCCAAATTTTTGATCTTTCCAGGTTGAGAGGTATGAATCAGCAGTGTCTGGTGAGGAGAATATGGTAATAACAGTGTCCCACATGCTGGTGTAAAAGGCTGTCTTTAATGTTAAACAAGTGCACAAACACACACACATGACCCAGTTGACTGCAGTGAGAAGAGAACCCTGATTTATCTAGGTACGTGGACTACAGAGCTTGATATTTTATGCAAGCACCATGGTACAGGTTTGACCTTTACAAGGCTGCAGGACAACTTATAGTGAATGGCATCAGTGGTGCATGTACAAGTGAAGATGTTGGGAGGCCTGCATGAAATGGATGTGTAGGCATGTGCAAGTGCCAAAAAACTGTCAATTCATGGCATTGGAGTGGTCACTGTAGGATACATAGTTATGCTCTTCTTGCTAGACACACAAACACACACACACACACACACACACACACACACACACACACACTTGGCTGAGGTGAGAACAGAACCAGTACCTATCTAAGTACACAGACTACAGAGCTCAGTAATTTATGCAAGCACCACAGCACAAGTCTAACTTTTACAAGGCTGCAGCACAACCTGTAGTGGATGACATTAGCACTAGATGTAGGAGAGAAGATATTGGGTGGCCTGCATAGGTTCCTAGATTAATATGTTCATAGTAGTTTATTAGACTAATGGCCCTAGCACCTTTACATGCCTAGCTGTGTAAAAATCCAAGTACCCCTTTGAGCAGAGTTAGATGTTTGTTGTTATAAGAGTAATTTTCTGATCAGCACCAACTGCTCCTGTCCATGAGGGACATAGTTACCACCCCTGGGATGAATTTACAATCACACATCCAGTTGTCAAGGTTGCATTTGAATAGGGTCATTGATGAGCACTGCTTCACATGCAGTGAGAGTCTATTCCAGAGGAGCTGCAATGACTGGGAGATATATTTGTCTCTCCAGCATGTTCTGCTCATGTCACATGATAGGTTGAGATCCCTGGAGCAAGTTGTTCTTGCCCCATTTGATTTGCAGCTATCCAGCATTTACATTAGGGCAGGGTCTGAGGCTGCTCTATAGGCCAAGCTCCTCAGCAGCCTGTATGATACTGCGAACAGTGACAGGGCTCAGGTTTCTATGTATATCATGCTTGGAGCCTGTGGATTCTCCAAGTCAGAAGCCTCTGTGGTTTCTCCAGTTGCTGCATGTGTCTGGTGAGGTACATACAAAAGGGTGCAATGTACTCAATTAGTGGTCCAATCAGGGTCAAGTGCAACAAAGCTATTACCTCCCTGGTCTTGGATGTGATGCTGTTATTTATGAGGTGTGCAATATAGAATGCATGTCTTACCACTATGGACAAATAGTGATCAATGTTTAGATTGCTATCAACCTATGTTCCCAGTCTTGCACCACTGAGGTTGAGCTTAGATGGGTGCTATGTATATCATAATTAACAGGAGTACTGCTTTGCCAAAGAGGACAATGAGACATTTTTTTGCATTAAGTTTCAGACTATGAGTTCGGCAACAATCATTTGTCTGTGTCAGCTCTTTTTGTAATATGATAATATTGTCAGGGGACTCAAAATGATTGCGCCCAGTTGTCATCTGCAAACTTCATAAACCACAGTCTATCTACTTTTGCCTGGACATCAGAGAAATAGTTTGCAAGCAGTAGGGGCCTAACACAGATCATTGTGGTAGTCTACAGGTAACTGGTCTACTGGTGGAGGTGGACTCTCCAACTTTGACAGTGGGTATTCTGTTGCTGAGCCAGTTGGCTAGCCATCTAGTAATCTATGGGATAATCCCCAGATGGGAGATTTTCTTTATGGTACCTGAATGGAAGATTATGTCAAAGGCCTTGGCTCAATAGACATAGGCAGTATATCCAGTTTTCCCTCATCCAGGGCTTTGGGAACATTATCAAAGAAGACCACTAGGTTTCATAAGCAAGATATACCCTTAGCAAAACCAAAATGGGTTGGGTCAAGAGAACTGAATGTCACCTATGTCCCTGTAGATGAGGTCCATGATGATTCTTTCCATAGCTTTGCAGATAAGGCTGGTTAGGCTTATGGGTCAATAGTTCCCAGGGTCTGTTGATGGATGTGTAGGCATGTTCAACTATGAAGATAGTTCCAGTTCTGCATGTTACCAGATTGACATGCATTCCATATCACACATTTGATATTTATTTATGTAGTGTAGTTGATATATGTGTGAAAAAGTACTGAGACACCATGGCCGCACTGTAAATAAGTGGAATATTGTTATATAGGGCCTTCAGTTTGTTATGTTTCCACATGTACTTTCATGGCATAAAGAGTAAATGGACAGTAAACAGCACTAATTCATCCTAATACTTTGCATAGTACAGCAGTGAGCAGTGGGTTTGCATGATGGTTGGCAAAGTGTTTGCACATGCAAGAATCACATTTCCATTATTTTCCTTGTTTGCACATAGTTAAGCAGTGCACAAACATGAGCTGCATTGCTAAAAGTCTGACAGTTAGTATTGAGTCTATGAAATACACCTATATCATAGCTGAATCTGTGGTAGCGTGTATAAATGCATTAACATGTTTTCTTTTTGAGCACAGATGATACTGGATTTGAATTCAGGTGTATCTAATACTTTTAAATAAATAGTGATAATGCAATTATATGAATTCTTTATAGTGCATGTGTTGCTGTGTGTTGGCATAGTGCAGCAGGGTTAAGTGGCATTGTGTGGAGGTAATTGCAACATTGTAAAGCCACGCATCATCCCTTGGCATTGGTTCAAGATCCCAAACTCTGTGCAAACATGCAGGCCAAAAAGTTTAGGGATACATTGCTTATTCTGATACTTATATGCGTGTTGTGTGTGATTCTATTTTTTAACCAGATTATAGGTGTTAAGATTGGGTAGATAAAAAAGTAGTGAAATGGGGATCAAGCAGGGAGGGAGACAAGAACAAAGAGAAATTAATAAAGGAATGTGCAGGACAGAGGTAGGAAAGAACCATGGCTATCCATTTCTTCAACAGTAAAAACTGATAATATGTGCAGAATATTAGCTGAATTTGGACTGTCACCTCCACAGAGAGGGGTGACAACAACGTAATCTTGCTGCAAAACCAACTGAACCAAATCAAGTGTGTCAAGATAATAGGTGTGCAAGAAGGAGAGCTATTTGGGATGATATTTTTTTTGTGGGACAGGTGCCCATTTTTTCTTTAATTCAGTAAGAAAGGAATGCCTGGTAAGGGACATAGGTATTTCTGCGTCAGGTAAGTTGGGTAAGTGAGGAAGTAAATGCAAACAAAACAAACTAGACAAGATTCAGGTATTGTGAGGGACAAAAATGTTGGGGGACACCGTGATTGGAGTGAGGGAGGGGACAACACATGCTCATGTACATCAAACATGGAGACAGTGAGAATCAAGTCCTCACCCACTGGACTGTCATCACTGTCCCAATACTCCATGATGGCTGGAGTGCTTGATGTCTTCTCCTCCTACCTACCATGAGGGAGAGCAGCCTCTTCATCTGGAATAGATGAACACCAATGGTGTGGTGCATGTCCTGCTTTAAAGTCCATGTTTGTGTGGGTTTGCGATTTGCGCAGCGATGCTGAGTCATGGTTAAATCTATTACCGGAGCCACAATGTCTGCTCTTCAAATTTTCCCTAAGATCTAGTCAGTCTCTCAAGTATCAGCACTCTAACTTGACTCTTTTTACCCAGAAATAGTTCAGAGTTACTTGTAAGCACTATACCATCCTTAAATTGCTGTAGCACTCAACCTTCCTTGCCTAGTAAGCCTGAAAATAGTTCCATTACTTAAATTAAATAAGCTCTTATCAAGGCATGTCCAAGGGTTAGCTCCCAGTGTTTTCTCCTGCCCACCTGGTTAAACTGGGCATCTTGGGTGACTGTAGCAATTGCCTCATGTACACAGACAGCCCTCTCCTCCTACGATCCAACACTACAACCTGCGAGAGATGTACTTATATAGCCAAGCTGGAAGCCAAGCTCTTTCAAACCAAGACTGAACTAGTCAGTCAAGAGGAGAAGGTCAACACCCGCAGAACACTACACTCAACACATAGTCCCTCAAAACCTTTACCACCAATACCCACACATAGCAATGCCAAACATGCATCTACATACACGGAGGTTCTCAATGTAAATCTAAATAGGAAACAGAGGCCCCCAAAGCAGATACACAAACAACCACCACCCACCAACAAAACCAAAGCAACACATAGCCCAAAACACCAGTGTGCCACCCAGCAACATCCCATAAGGCAAAACAAAGTACCTAACACACTAGTCATAGGTGACTCTGTAGTCAGGCACATTGACGTCCCACTCACCAGGCTGAATAAAGAGAAGATTACAGTCAGCTGCTTGTCGGGTGCCAGGCTTCACCACATAACACATGCACTCAGGTCACTCCACAACAGGTATGATTTTGACTCTGTCATCATCCATGTTGGTGTGAATGACCTGGGATGCACCTCTCTGGACTACATGAAACGAGACATGAAGGAGTTCTCAGATCTGGTAGCCTAGTCAGGCAAGACCCTAGCCCTGAGTAGCATCTTACCCTCACCCAAATGATACCACAGTACAAGGACAAAATTATTGACTTCAACAATTGGCTAAGTTTCTGGTGTCATTCTAAGGGGATCCAACATCTTTCTGCCTAGGATGACATGGTTGACAGACCACAATGCTTTGCCAGAGATGATCTGCACCTGTCACCCCTGGGATTCTGGATACTGGCTAAGGCTCTTGCCACCCCTACAGTGCCTTTTTTAGGCAAGGTTCAAATGCTAAATTCACCATCATAACAGGTACAAGCAAGCAGCCTATCTTGACCTTGACAAGGCTTTCGACACCATCCCCCACTCTGGAATTATTGATAAACTACCTAAACTGGGCATAAACCCCTATGTCACAAAATGGGTGGCCAACTGGCTCACTGACAGAACCCACACAGTAAAAGTTGCCGACTCCAAGGCTTCAGATTAGTGACAAGTGATGTACCACAGGGTTCGGTCCTGTGTCCTCTCCTGTTTGGCATCTACTTGTCTGATGTACAGGCCAACACAGAAGATCTTTAGCTAACAAAGTTTGCAGATGACTGCAAACTGGGAGCCATAATAAAATCACTAAATGATGTTGACATTCTACAAAAGGGCCTCACAGAGACAGATGCTTGGTGTCAAAGTCATAGGTTCATAGGTTCATAGGTTGGTACTAGGCTATCAATCCTAGGGCCTATACAAGCCTAACAAAAATGAACCAGCACTCAGGAGACAGGCTGTTTAAATATTTAATGTGGCATCCATAAAGATATCAGCATCAGCAAACCGGTTTCGGCTAAAATAACATAGCCTTCTTCAGTGCAAGACAGCAAACACATGGTGCATTCTGGTATCCATTTATATAGAAAATCCTTAAAGTGACAAGCACAAAAATCACTTATATAAGCTTATAGTTTGTAAGCTCATAATATGTAATACTTGTCCATATCCCTATTATTCAGACACAATTATATACAAAAACTTATGTTTCTAAAATAAACATTTGAAATAACACTTTTAAACAATGTATATATATATATATATATATATATATATATATATATATATATATATATATAGGGATGAACAACTAATAGCTTATCAGCATGAATTTCAAGACATTTCATTAAGCCCGGGTTTAAATAAAGCCCCTAGCCTAGTTATTTAGGAAAATTCCATATTATTCAATTTTTATGCCAACCTGCTTTACTGGCCCTGTGCAACTCAATTTTATCAATAATAACAAATCTGAATTGAGCCGTTTTATGTGTCCTAGTATGTTTAAATAGTGCATTAGACAGTTTGTGATTTCTGATAGCACTTAAATGTTCACTGATACGATATTTGAGTGGTCTAGACGTTTGTCCCACATAAAATGCAGAACAGGAACAAGTGGCCAAATATATCACCCAATCCATGTTACAATTCCCAAAAATATTGATGTAATATATTTTGGGAGTATTCTTGCTGGTAAACTCCATGGTTTTGTAAATATATTGGCATGCACTGCAATGTCCACAGGGATAACATCCTCTTAATTGGTCACCCAATATAGTGGTTTGTATTGGTCTGGGGGGATTATATCTCTTATAATGTGTAAAATGACTGTTTAATGTTCTACCCCTCTTATATGAAAAAGAGCAAGTGGCCTATACAAGTCTAGCCATAACAATTCCCTGGCTATTTCTTCCCACATTATTTACTTCCATGGACCCCTGTCTAGCAGGGTGACTGACGTGATCCCTGGGGTGAATTTCCATTCTTCCATCTAATCATCAAGGTTCCTTTTGAAGAAGGCCAAAGAAGCACTCTGCTTGACATGTAGGGGCAGTCTATTCCAGAGTCTGGGGAGTCTCTGGGTCAGGAACCTATCCCTCCAGCATGTTTTGTTTATTGTGATGACAAGGTTTAGATCCCTGGAGAGTGTGGCTCTGAGGGATTGGGATTTCTTTAAGTGTAACATGTCCAACAGCTCTGGGTTTGACAAGGCCATGTATGTTAAGCAGAGATCTCCTCAGAGTAGACGATATGCGACAGAGTATAGCTGAAGTTTTTTAAGGTGGTCAGCATAGGGCATCTGCTTTAGGCCTGTGATTCTTTTAGTGAGGTATTTCTGTGGCCTTTCCAGTTGTTGCAGATGTCTTGAGAGGTACATACCAAATGGGGCATTGTATTCGATAATGGGCCTAATGAGGGATGAGTACAGTGGGACAATGACCTCCTTTTTTCTGGATGAAAAGCCCTTAGTGATGAGGTGTGCCACATAGAAGGATTTCCTGACTGTTGTGGCGATGTGGTTATTGAAGGTGAGACCTCTGTCCACCTGTGTCCCTAAGTCTCTTATCACACTTTCGGTGTTTAGTGTACTGCCACCTATGTGGTAATTCATGGGTACATGTTTTTTCCCAAAGGGGATAACTATACATTTCTTGGCATTGAGCTTGAGCTCATGGCTCTGGCACCAAGCATCTGTTTCTGTAAAGCCCTTTAGTAGAGTATCTACATCATTTGAGGATTCAATAATGGCTCCCAGTTTGCAGTCATCTGTGAACTTTGTTAGCCAGAGTCCCTTAGTGTTGGCCTGTACTTCAGAGAAGTAGATGCCAAACAAGAGAGGTCCCATGACTGAACCCTGATGTACTCCACTTGTCACCTGTCTGGAGCTGGATTTGGAGTCAGCTACTTTTACAGTGTGGGTTCTTTCAGTAAGCCAGTTGGCAACCCATTGAGTGACGTAGGGATTAATGCCCAGCTTAGTAAGTTTATCTATGATTCCAGAGTGGGGGATGGTGTCAAAGACCTTGGCAAGGTCTAGATAGGCTGTGTGGACCACCTTACCCTTGTCCATGGCTCTGGAGACTGATTCGAAGAAGTCATTCAGGTTCAGAAGACAAGATCGGCCCTTCACAAACCCAAACTGGGTGTGGTCCAGTGTTTTAAGGTTGCAAATGTCTTTTTCCATGATAATACATTCCATGGCCTTGCAGATCAGGGTCATCAGACTGATGGGGCAGTAGTTCCCGGAATCCAAGATGAATCCTCCCTTGTGAAGTGGGATAACTGTTGCTGTGCGCCACTCAGTGGGCACAAAGCCTGAGGTGAGGGTATGATTAAACATGACACTTAGGTGAGGTGCCAGTTCATTTTGTAGTTCATGTAGTACACAGCACGTTGTCATCTGGTCCCATGGATGCTCTGTATTCTTAGCTTTGGAGATTGCGTTTTTTACCTGTGTGGCTGTTATTACCGGAATTTGGCAATCTTCCGGTATTGAGATGGGCCCTTTAGAGGGTGAGAGGGGAGTGAAGTTGGCACTGAATCGATCTGCCAGGATATTGGCAATATCCTTGGGATCAGTATATTTAATGCCCTTCTGTTGTAACTCAGAGCAGATCTGAGCATTTCCATTTAGATTCTTGACATAGTTATAGAATGCCTTGTGGTTCTCTTTGGAATCTTTGGCAACTTTATTTTCGTAACTAGCTTTGGAGGATTTTGTGAGGGATCTCAGCTTCTTACTGAGGCTGGTGAGGGAGTTTTTTGCATCCTGAGATTTTCCTCTTTTCTGCAACAGTCTCTTCCTTTTGTTGTAAAGTTTGTTTATGGCAGGGGGCCACCAGATTGGCTTCCTTTTTTAGAGAAGAGCATCTTGGTTCTATTTGCGATGGCACGATTCATGCATGAGTGGATGTGCTCATACAGTGCCTTAGTGTAGGACTCAGCAGTCGAAATTTCAGTTCCCATCTGCATGGGTGTCATGAAGTTTGTAACTTCTGACTTGAGTAGCATTAAGTTGGCTTTGGAGAAGTTTTTATAGAGGTTTCCTTACTGGGGGTTGGGATGTGGATGTTAAGGGTGATTGGCTTATAGTCTGACGTGACCAACGAGGGGGTGACCATAGGTGTGAAGCATCGATTTCCCATGTTAGTAATGACCAGGTCTAGGATTTTGAAGCCCCTGGTGGGACTATGGATTATTTGATCCAGGGCATTAGAATTTATGAATTCCAAGAACCGTTAGGCAAAGGTGTTGGTACATGAGTAGTTTTCCCAGTTAATGGCAGAGTAGTTGAAATCACCCAGTATTAGGGTGTTTGGTTGTATATTAATATTTCCAGAATGTTTAGAAAGGTGTAGTGAGAATCTTGGGGCATGGTGGGGGATCTGTAGCAAGCTACAATTAGGATTGCAGTCTTACCTAGTGTTAGTTGCACCTGGAGAATTTCAGACGGATTGTGTTGGGCAACTAACCTTGTGGTGTAAATATCCTTGGTGAATATGGACACTCCACCACATTTAGTGTTTCGATCCTGGTTTGGTGGCAGAAAAGTGTGGTAAGAGTTGTAGCCTGGTATTGCAGGGGTGCTGTCTGGAGTCTTGAACCAGGTCTCAGTTACTGCACAGATATCGATGTTCTCCATTTTTAAGAGTGCCTCGAGAGAGTGCATTTTGAGGTTTTGACTTCTAGCAATGAGTAGCATTACCTTCAGATTTTGCACGCTTGTACCTGTTATGGTAGTGGTTTTGTCCTTTGAACTTTGCCTAAAAAAGGCACTATAGGGGTGGCAAGAGCCTTAGCCAGTAACCTGAGTCCCAGGGGTGACAGGTGCAGACCATCTCTGGCAAAGCATCATGGTCTGTCGTTCATGCGTCCCAAGCAGACAGATACTGGATCCCCTTTGAATGACACCAGAAGCTTAGACAATTGTTGAAGTCAATCATTTTGCCCTTATATTGTGGTATCATTCTGGGCGAAGGCAGGATGCTACTCAGGGCTAGGGTCACACCTGCCTGGGCCACATGAGCCGAGAGCTCCTCCATGTCTCCTTTCATGCAGTCCAGGGAGCCACGTCTCAAGTCATTTACTCCAACATGGACAATGACAGAGTCATATTTGTATTTGTTGTGGAGTGACCTGAGTGCATGAGTCATGTGGTGGATCCTGGCACCTGACAGGCAGCTCATTGTAATTTTCTCCTTGTTCAGCCTGGTGAGTGGGACATCAGTGTGCCTGACTATAGAGTAACCTATGCCTAAAGTGTCAGGTACGTTATCCTGCCTTAGAGGCTGTTGCTGGGTGGCACACTGGTGTTGTGAGCTATGTGACACTTTGGTTGTGATTGGTGTTTGTGTTTCAGCTTCGGAGTTAAGGTCCTCCCCATATGTGGATTTAGTGTTGCTATGTGTGGGTGTTGGTGGTGTCAATTTAGAAGGGCTATGTGTTGCTTGAAGTGTAGTGCAGGTGTTAACCTTCTCCTCTTGACTGTCTAGCACAATCTTGGGTAGAGAGAGCTTTGCTTCCAGTTTGGCTATGTAAGTGCATCTCTCACAGGTTGTAGTGTTGGGTGGTAGGAGGAGAGAGTTGTCTGTGTACATGAGGCAATTACTGCATTGCCCCAGTATGCCCAGATTCACCAGGTGGACAGGAGAAATCAACTGAAGCTGACCATTGGACATGCCTGGTTTGGTGCTTTTTTTTTTTTGAAAAGTACAGGAGCTGTTTTCCCTTACCTTAGCAAGGTAGTTTGCAATTATAGGCTGTTTAGTGCCTATGATTAATTTTTCCTTAATAAGGAGAGTTGAGTGCTTGTATCGGTTTAAGGCTTCCTAGTGCTTTCTGGCAGGTATTAGAGCAAGTGCTAGTCACAAGGATGCTTAAAGGTAAGATGAAAGAAAAAGGTTTATCCTAAACACTGCAGTGTGCACTAGAGAAGTTAGATGTGAAAGTAGGTAAATTAAATTTTACCTGTCTAAAAAGTTAAGTTTTTAGTGGAGAGTCACTATTTTTAAAACAGCAAGATAGCTTGAAAGGGGGTGATCACTTTTGTGTTCCGGTACTATGGAATACAGTAGAATGACCAATAAATTTAAATAGCTGAAGGGGAGTAATTTCACAAAATGATAATTTTGCGCTTACTCACACAAGCCAGTGAAAGCAGAGAGGAAATAAGATATATGATCAAATTAGCATAAGAGGCAGGCACCTAGGAAGACAGTGGCATTTAAGAACATGACAGTGACAGGGTGGAGGGTGGAGAAACATTTCTGCCTGACTCATAAGAGACAGAGCTGTGCTGTCTTTTAAAGTTTTAATACGCAGTTAAAAAGCAGAACACAAACAAAACATAAGGTAAAGAAAACAAATCACAGCACTCAAAATAAGGCAATAAACTAATACAAAATACAACAAATAAAAAGCAAACCAACCTTTCTCTCACAGCAAAGTGTAGCAGAGTCTGGGTGAGCCTTTCCAATAAAGCTCTGAAATGTTTTATTTTACCCCTTAAATAGAAGGCTTAGTTCCGAGCTCCACCCCCTCAGTTCACAAATGATTAACCTTAAGTGACTTCTATCTTATGTATGAGTCCTTAATTGATCAGTTCTAATTTCTGCCTGACTCACAAGAGACAAAGCTGTGGTGTCTTTTGAAGTTTTAATACGCAGTTAAAAGCAGAACGCAAGCAAAACACAAGGTAAAGAAAACAAATCACAGCACTCAAAATATAAAAAGGCAAGAAACTAATACAAAATACAACAAATAAAAAGCAAACCAACCTTTTCCTCACTGCAGAGTACAGCAGCTTCTGGGTCTCAAGCTCAGTGCTAAGAAGTGCATTGTCATAACCTTTGGGAAAAACTTGGTATCTATGAACTACCACAAAAGTGGTAGCTCACTAAACACTAAAAGTGTGATAAGAGACCTCAGGACACAGGTAGATAGCAGTCTTTCTTTTGATAACCACATTGCCACAGTAGTCAGGAAATCCTTCTACATGGCACACCTTATCACAAAAGGGTTCTCCTCTAGAAAAAAGGAGGTCATTGTTCCTCTCTACTCATCCCTCATAGACCAATCATAGAGCACAATGCCCCATTTGGCATGTATCACACAAGACACCTACAACAATTGGAGAGGCCACAGAAATACCTCACTAAGAGGATTACTGGTCTCAAACAGATACCATACTCAGACCATCTAAAAAAACTCCAGCTCTACTCCGTCACATATCACCTACTCAGAGGCGATCTCTGCCTAACATACAAAGTTATGTCAAACCCAAAGCTGTTGGACATGCTACACTTAAAGAAATTCCAATCTCTCCCTACCATATGCTCTATGGACCTAAGCCTTGTCACCACAATAAACAGAACATGAACCAACAAAATGTCTCAGGGTAAGGAAAGGTGCAAAATCAGCAGAACTGTAGAACAAACAAAATGCACCAGTCTTGCACTAACAAACTTGCATTTATTTATAGAATAAGATAAAAAATAAAAAATGTAAGCGCTTTCACGATAATTCCTATCGCTTCATCCGACAACTAAATAACTAAAAGTTACAGTTCATGTAACATTTCAAACTTGTCAGCTGATATGAACAAACCAGTAACAAAAGACCCAAATCTTAAAGGTCCACAGCAACCATAAAAAACATAGAAAATATATAAAAAACATATAAGAAAATTCATTAAGAATGTCAACAAAAATTTTCATATATAAAAGAGTATAACCATTAAAAGGTCTTCATGGATGCCTATATAATAAAAAAGTAAAGGGTATAAAATGTGAGAAGTTAGAAACTTGTGAAATGTAAAATGCCTATATTAAACTCAAAAATGCTTGAGTCGATGTGACCTTAAAAAAAGGCTTCAGGGATGTAGTCCTATTCAAGCCTGGGGGGTCTTTCAGCGTTGAGTACAAGTATCCATTTCTGCTCTGCACTCTCAGTATGGTTTTCAATTTCACCTCCTCTGATGTTGGCATGTATAACCTGAATAGCTAAAAAATCTAAAAGTATGTGTATGGTCCATCTGTTAACATGGTTTGCCAGGGCATTAGTCTCTTTTTGATTAATGATGTCCCTCCTATGCTCAAGGATCCTTTCCTTACGCATCCTGTTTGTTTTGCCTATGTAGTATGCATGGCATAATTGGCAGAATGAAAAATAAACCACATTGGTCATACGGCAATCAACATAACTAGGGCATCTGATTGTAAAATGCCGTGTTGTGTGTATGTATACCGTGCTGGTGTGGGTATACTGTCCAATAAATATCCTGGACTCCTGGACACCCCATCTCTGTGTCCTAAAGTGGGCAGCTTCCCCACTAACTCCAGCCATATCTAACACCTGACATAGAACAATGGAAATTTATGCTTATCCACTAATTCCATTTATCATGTCTGCTGGTAGTGTGCAAACCCGAGTAACAATGCCAACCACTTTTGTGTGATGTTAAGTGAAGTGCAGCAGTGCCAAGCAGAGATGACATAAATATTTGAAATAGAAAGGCTAATCTGACACTTGACCTTAGTCTGAGGGGTGTCTGGTGATATAGCTTAGAAATATGTACAAAACTAAAAAAAGAAAACATCTCAAGAAATTCCATGCTTTAGCTGTCAAAAATAAATATTGTAAAACCTGTGTTGAACTTGTCATTGTTCTGAAAGCGCTGATAATTTTTTAATGCTCTAATGGAGTTGCTGCAGATTAACCATTTTATCATGAACTCATAGTGCTTTTCAATCAAACAGGTCTTAAATTGTTAAAGAAGCTTGTTAAAAGCAATGCTGCTACCTTGACTGGTTTAAAAGAAAGGATTTATAAGATTGATGAAACTTTAAATGATGTGTTACAGCACTCCCCTGAACTATGTTTGGAATATGAGGAAATAGTAGGTAATGTTGAAAAGTTTGAGAAAAATGTTGTTTTTACAAAACATAAGAAACTACAAAGGGATAAACTGGCCTATTTTAATAAAACTGCCTATCCCACTAACAATGACTCTATAATTCACAGAATGGACCACTAAACAATAATCAGACTGTTTCTTTAAATTCCAACCAGGAAGTGCAGCATGTCAATCTGACGTCTGAACTTACTAATTCATCTGGAGATAGAGAGGAGGTACATCCAATGGATATTGCAAAATTAAATGAAGAAGAGAGAATTACTAAAGCATCTAAAGGTTTAAATGATGTTGTCGAACTACCTTTTTATTCCCCCAATCATTCAGATAAAGCAAAAATGTCAAAAAACTTTTAGGGAGCCAGAGGGAGAAGTTGTTCAATGAATCGGAAGGGCAAAGGATGTGTAGTTCAAAAGACTTTCTAGAAGTGAAGATTTAAAAATTATTAGTTTGTCTGACTTTGAATTTAATTCTTTACATTATAAAGTGCGTAGATTAAGGTTGAGTTTTGTGCCTAGTCATTGAGCCAATATTACTAGAATTATTTTTGAGCTTAAATTTTTTTACACGTAAGTTAAATTTAAATTATTTATTCAAAGGTGTCAAGTTAAAACAAACTTTGAAAAAGCCTTCTATTTTTAATCCAGTAGTAAATGGAACAATTAGGGCATTTGAACAATGCTGTGAAAAACAAATTAGAACATTGCTTGAAAATAAGAAAAATAGAAATGTTTTTTTTTCAACCTATCCCCTGAAGAATTAAAAGCTTTACATGAAACGAGGAACCATTCCAATTTAAGGTTCATGAAAGCTGATAAAGGGGGTGGGTTGGTAATTATGGATAACATTATTTATCAGCAGGCAATTACTAAAATGTTGAGCAACATTAACAAATACCAAGAAGTTGATTTGCATTTTATGCATGAAAGCTATAAAAAGATTGATCATATTTCATATGACTTGTTAATGAATAGTCAGATAAATTATGAATTATATAAATTTTTAAAAATAGAACATCCAAAAATAGGGGTACTTTTTGGAATTTCTAAAATTCACAAACATACCACCAACCCACCATTTTGGCCTATTGTATCAGCTCCAGGAAATGTTTGTGAAATTGCCTTGTTTTTTAACAATATGTTAAATCCAGTTGTGCAAAAATGATCTTCATATTTAAGGGATTCATGGGATTTTTTAGCTAAAGTGAGACAGTTTCATGATACCTTTGATTATTGTTATGGCGATGTGACTATGGTGACTATTGATGTATGTTCTCTTTTCACTTGTATATACCAATTCAATGGGTAGAATGTTTGAGGCTTTTTTTAACCCAGAACTCTTTTTTTTTAGTATTGCACAGATTAACTTAATTTGTACCCTTATAGAAGTTATGCTGAAAAACAACTTTGTTCTATTTAACAAAAAAATATTATAAGCAAATTAGGTGGCAATGGATTCAGCTGCAGCTCTGGCCTTTGCCAGCTAAGTTTTAGGCTGTTGGGAAAATAATATACTTATTAATAGTTCCTATTTTGGAAGCATCTTATTTTAAAGAGGTTGGATGATCTTTTTTTAATTGCTAATCAGACGACTGATGAATGCAAAGAATTTGTTAAAGAGGTTACTGGATATTGGAGTTTTTACAATTTACTATTAGTTAGCTGGGAACAGTAATACATTTTTAGATATTCAATTACAGTAGAACTTGGAAACGAAAAAGATAGATAACAAGATTTATAGTAAAGGTACCTTTTCCAACAGCTACCTACATTATAAAAGTGGTCATCCTGGGTTTATGAAAAGAAATATTCCAAGAGGACAGTTCATCAAAGCCTCAAGGGTGACCACGTCAGATGATGATTATAAGAAAGAAAGATTAAATATTATTTCCCTATTTAAACAGAGAGGGTATGATTATAAACATTTATGCAAGGTAGCTGAAGAGGTGAGCAATAAAATAAATACATTGTTTTTACCTATATTAAAAGGGGAAAATATTGTAAATAGTGAAAATACTATAATGAATAATTCTACAGATGGTCAGGGACAACATCAAGGTCCTATTCTTATTATATATATATATATATATATATATATATATATATATATATATATATATATATATATATATATATATATTTATATCAGTTGATAGTTGTCTCATTAAAGAGATAGTCAAGACAAATTGGAATATTCTGGAAGGAAATTCTGATTTGTTTGATGTAATTGGACTAAGACCATAATTTGCTTATAAAAGAAATACTTGTTTAAAAAGTGTGTTACAGATAGATAGAACATACATAGGAACTCTGCATACCAGCTAACATAAAGGAATGTTTAGTTCTGGTATGTGTAAAGTATGTAGATTTATATATGATAGTCCTTATATAGCTTTTGAACACACTGGTTATATTATTCATTTAGAAGGACATTTTACTCGTAAAAGTTCAGGAGTTGTTTATGTTGGTAAATGTTCGGGATGTTCAGCCTTTTATATAGGAATGACTACTAGAAGTTTGGAAAAACATATCAAAGAACATCTTTATTCTATTAAAACTAGAAAGTTTAATAATGCTTTATTTAAACATACCTTGAATTGTGAAAAATATAAAATATTTATCTTCTCTGTAATAACACAAGTGCCCATGGATATGAGAGCTGGGTGGTATAAAAATAGTTTAGAAACTATTGAGGCAGAATGGCAAGTAAGATTTAATGCAGATAAGTTCCCAGGATTGAATGACACTATTAATATCAGATTTTTTCAAGAACAAAGGTTAAACTTTTAAAAAATAAAAATTAAATGGTATTCATTTAACTTTCATTTTAGCAAAATTCAGTTTAGTATACATTTTAGAAAGCTTTCTATTTTTATGTATCATTTCTTTTATGTATTATCGTTTTAAGGACAATGTTAATTAGATTTTATTGAATGTTGAATTTTATTGGTTGAAGGTTGTTTAAAAGGTTGTCAAGTATTTTGTGTAAATGTTTTTCTGAAGAAGTCTTTTGAGACAGAGGCATCATATTAAAGTTTAATAATGCTAAAGACAACAAATTACATTTTATTTCATTTATCCTTTGGACTTAAGTGATCTTGAAGTGTTTTTTTATTTGTTTAGTTTGGAAATATGTATTGAAAAGTGGAAGGTAATGGTTAGGTGAGTTAAGATTGCAGACATACACTGGGGGCATAAATGTCATGATGTGACACATTGTCTTTGGCTTTATACAATAATAATCTTGATTTTTAAAGTGTGGGATTCAAACCTAGGCATAAGGAACAAAACATTTTCTTTCTCAGTATTGATTTTCCATTTTCGCCACAGAAGAAGTGCTGCTCAGACATAGTCAGGAATCATTCATAAATACAATCTGAGGTACTACACATGTATGTGTGTGCCTTGACAAGGTTCTTGTATATAGATCTAGTTGTGTATGTGTCTTATTTAATTGTGAAGGCCATTAAGTCAAGATAGCAGAATTATACTTACAGAAATATAGTAGACAGTATAACCTCAGTCATACATCTGAAAATGCACTAAGGGTGTCTTATCCCTCATACATATAATTTATATAAGCTCCAGTAACTAAAGTGTTATAAGTGAGAGTGAATATAATGTGAAATGGAACAACAGTAAAAATGTCTGGAATGCTCTGTATTAGAGCCCAGGACCATGTATATGGTAGTCCTACACTTACACTGTTTCCACAAGAATGTTGAAATAGCCCTTGTCTGTTTCACATTTCATTGCTATAAACTGCTTTGTCACAAAAATGAAAACAGGTTGCACAACCTGTACTAGAATCCAGAACCATCTATACTCCAGCCCTACATTTTCACCGGCTGCCACAGGAGTAGTTGCATAACAGTTCTATAATTTCCTACTTGTTCTTAAGTTCTCTGTTTTAACTGCTGTGCACAGCCCCTTAGTGTGTTTGTGTGGTGCCCAACAGAATTACTTGAATGCATCTGTTTTCAATTGTTGGCTGTCTGTGTCCTGTCTGCTGGTGTTTGATGATTGCAGCTTTTGGGGAACCTTGCTAACTGGCACTGAATGCCGCTTAGTGGCGTTGCATAATGGAAAGCAAAAATTGCAACAATATATTCTTTTTGACCTTTGCACTTTGATAGACACCCTGTTTGCAGGTGTTCTGCAGATGTTCTGTCTGCTTCCCATGTGGGCCACTAGTCTAGTTTATGCACTGCTAAGCATCATGAAAACAAGATAAGCATAGCTAAACCTGACATTCATTTTCACCATTTCCCTTGCTTGTGGTAACCTGTGCACTGTGCAAACAATGGCCAGAAAAAAATAAATAAATAAAAGGGGAAAGTAGTTGAAATGATGAAAACCAATCCATGATATAAACACTACAAAATGTACACATGAAATATTTCTACATAGGTCTGGAGTTCAACTCTCACTCCAGTAAACCCCCTATGACACACAGCCAGACCACCAATCACCTGGAATTGAATAGAAAGCATACCATTTATTATGCTAGATCCCTAGTCAGCTGATCTATTAAGCTTTGTGTTGTTTCTTATGTCTGTTTTGCTAGTGACAAGAGAAGTAAAAACAACCTTTATTCATGCAGACCGTTCTGAAGACTTGCTTTCATTAATTTTGTGTATTGGGATTATGGGATTGTATGAGGGAACAGATGGGAATTTCTATTGTGACACATGGGTTGCAGCATCAGTGGTAACCAAATAACAATAACTGTGGCAATATTTTTGGATTCATGCAGGTTCATTGCCTTTTTTCTTTTATTTATTTAACATTTGGTAACTGGAACGTCCGACTAGGACAGAGCCTATTTTCAGTGGAGGCCCAGGAAGAAATGCTCCAGACACATGTGTTTGGATTGGAGAGGAAACTAGAGTACCCAGAGGAAACCCATGTGAATGCAGGGAGGACATGAAGACTCCACACAAAAGGCACCCCAGCCGAGAATCAAACCAGAGAACCTCTTGCTGTGAGGTGACAACGTTAACTGCTGCACCACTGCATCGCCAGCATTTGCTCTCTTCATTGTCACCATTGCTAGAAGGATCCTCTTAGAGTAATTATCTTCATTGCAGGAAGTGTAGTATTTAAATTCCTTTGTTTTTATGCCTAATTTTAATATATGATACAGGAGTCAATATGTTAGTAGTGCATATGTGATGCTTCAATTTGATGAACCGTATTAGATTTCCAGTAGGCTGTCTACAGTGGCACATGAAACAAAAGGACTAAGTTGCTTTGAAGATATGTTTTGCTTTCCCATTTAGTTTTGAAAATGGTAATATGTCATAAGATGTATGTCAGCAAATTGTAAAACAGTAGCTTTTACTCACTGTGAGATAAAAGCAGCTTATTTAAATGAGGAAATGTATTAGTTGTAAACATTATTGAACTGGAAATGACTAAGTTTAATCAGAGCATGTTGGATTCAGGACAGTTTTCAGAGACTAAACTGTCTCTTCCTAGTGTGTGCTTTAATAGTGCCTTCTGCTTGTTGCACTTCAGATTGTAATCTTCAAACTGCACCATTTGCTCTCTTCATTTTCAGCATTGCTAGAAGCATTCTGTTAGAGTAATTATCCTCATTGGAGGGTAAGTGCAGTATTTAAATTCCTTTGTTTTTATGTTTAATTTTAATATATGATACTGGAGTCTATAGGTTAGCAATGCATTTGTGATGTTTCAATTTGGTGAACCGTATTAGAATTTTCAGTAGGCTGTCTACAGTGGCACATGAAACAAAAGGACTAAGCTACTTTGAAGAGAAGTTTTGCTTTCCCATTTACTTTTTAAAATGGTACTATGTCATAAGATGTGTGTCAGTGAATTGTAAAACAGTAACTTTTGCTCACGGTGAGATAAAAGCAGCTTATTTAAATGAGGAAATGTGTTAGTTGTAAACATTATTGAGCTGACAATGACTAAGTTTGATCAGTGCCTGTTGGATTCAGAACAATTTTCAGAGACTGAACTTTCTCTTCCTACTCTTTAAGAGTGCTGCTTGTTGCACTTCAGATTATAATCTTCAAACTGCTTCTATTTGACAGACATAATGTACAGCAAAACTATCCACAGTCTGAAGGGTAACAACCTGTTAGAAGGCACTGAACTACTTCTATTTGATGGACATCATGTAAAGACTACTTCTATTTGCTAAACAGTTAAAAGTGTCATCTAAAAGGTTGTTACACATCAGACTGTGGATGGTTTTGCTTTACATGATGTCCAAGTACAAGTCATAATTAGAACGAGTGATGGCTAACAGCAGACTCTTGTATCTCACTGTCTGGAAAAATAATGTGCAATTATTGCAGACTTATTCCCCAGTGTAATAATGGATTTCTGTAACAAGACTACTGTTTACATTGTTATGGCTATTGTATAGCATGCTTTCATATTTAACTAAGAATTTCAATAACTGTTTCCATTATCTTCACTGCTGTACTCCTGGGACACACCTGTAAAAGGGTCCACTTAGGTCAGTGTTCTACTCAAGTTAATAAAAAAAAATCAAATACATGGGTAAGTTGGGGCAGGTAGATGGCTACATGTCAGGTTGAAGGTGGGGATCCTGTTTCATATTTTAAATATATGGTTTGTGATGGATATAAAATCTGTAACTTAAAATCAGGTTAAACATAAGTTTTGAGGTTAGTTGTAAGAGACATATATGCAAGTACAGAAGAGGTGCTTTCATTTCCACTATTAATTGCATGTTGAAGACCCAGCCCTGTTGCATGCCGCTCGCAGCTAACCGAATATTTAAAGAAATAGTAGTCGAATACACAGTCTGTGACATAATAAAGCTAGAAACTGTTCCACTTATCCAATAATAATGTTCAATTGTTGAAGTAATTGTACAGGTAATTATACTACAGCTGTAAGTATCAGCCATGACTAGTTAAACTGAAATGGAATCTTATTAATACTATTCACATTCTTGAATGTATGTAATATATACCTCTCAACTATCCTAACACACGAAATCTGGCTAAAGCCTTAAATAATGGGGGGCAAAGACACAAAAATAGGGACAGATTTAAAATATTGTTTTTATAAACTTAACATGTTATTAGAAGAACAGGTTACTAGCAGATGAAATATGAAAGAGGCTCCCCACCTTCAGCTTGATTTTATTTTTATAAAAGACAATTGCATTTTAATTTTATAGATGTTCAAAGTTTGATACAAGCTCAAATGTTAATATAAACAAAACACTATTTTTGTGGTTATATTTTGTGCTTAATATTTTCTCTCTTCTTCAGTTTGCATTGAATGTTGGTATCCCACAATCTCACTGAGGTGGATGGGGTTACATAATTATTATACACATTTTATATTAATCACCATCCAGATTTTTTGCCAATTGTACCAACTTTTCATGGGCCTTTATCCAGATTTTTGATGTTTCCAGGTTGAGAGGTATGTATCAGCAGTGTCTGGTGAGGAGAATATGGTAATAACAGTGTCCCATATGCTGGTGTAAAAGGCTCTCTGGAATGTCAAAGAAGTGGACAAATGCACACACACACACACACACACACACACACACACACACACACACACACACACACACACACACACACCCCAGTTGGCAGTGAGAAGAGAACCCCTATCTATCCAGGTACACAGACTACAGAGCTTGATACTTTATGCAAGTTTCATGGTACAAATCTGAATTTTACAAGGCTGCAGGACAGCTTATAGTGTATGGCATCATAGTGCATGCACGAGAGAGGATGTTGGGAGGCCTGCATGAAATTGATGTGTAGGAATGTACAAGTATCAAAGTACTGTCAATTCATGGAATTGTAGTGGTAACTGAAGGACACACATACCCGCAGTTGACTGCAGTGAGAACAGAACCCATACCTATCTAAGTACACAAACTACAGAGCTCAGTAACTTACACAAGCACCACAGCACAAGTCTAACTTTTACAAGGCTGCAGGACAACTTATAGTGGATGGCATCAGCACTGGATATAGGAGTGAAGATGCTGGGAGGCCTGCATAGGTTCATAGCTTCATATGTTCATATGAGTTTATTAGGCTAATGGCTCTAGGGCCTTTACAGGCCTAGCCATGTAAAAACCCAAGTACCCTTTTTGAGCATAGTTAGATGTTCATTGTTAGGGGAGTGATTTTGTTAATAGCATCAACTGTCCCTGTCCTTGAAGACATAGGTGCCACCTCTAGGGTGAATTTACAATCACCCATCCAGTTGCCAAGGTTGCATTTGAATAGAGTCATTGATAAGCACTGCTTCACATGAAGTGGGAGCTTATTCCAGAGGAGCTGCAATCACTGGGAGATATAACTGTCTTTCCAGCATGTTCTGCTCAGGTCACATGCTAGGTTGACATCCCTGGAGCAAGTTATTCTTGTCCCATTTAATTTGTGGATGTCCAGCATTTCCATTAGGATAGGGTCTGAGACTGCTCTATAGGCCACAAACAGGTTGCTTGTCAGCAGCCTGTATGACACTGAGAACAGTAACAGGACTCAGACTTTCCATGTATGTCATGTTTGGAGGCCCTGGATTCTCTGTGTTAGAAACCTCTATGGTTTCTCCAGTTACTGCAGGTGTCTGGTGAGGTACATACAAAAAGAGAGCATTGTACTCAATTAGTAGTGTGATAAGAATCAAGTACAGTGGAGCTATGACCTCCCTGGTCCTGGATGTGATGCCCTTATTTATGAGATGTTCAGTATAGACTGCATGTCTTACCACTATGGGCACATAATAATAAATAAACGAACCCAACAGTGCCAAAGTCCACTGCAATTTAAAAACGCCACTGCTGAGATAGAATTCACTTTAAACTTTTTATTGACAAATAAAAAAATATATAACTTGATTGAGCGCTTTCTTCCCTTTACATAGGGATTTCATCAGAATCAAAAAAGCATTCCCATAGTCCTTCATTTATACCTTATAACTATGACATCATCAAATAATTAATATTAAAAACTTCTTGACCAACAATGTAAGACATATTAAACTCTATTAGTAATGTTTGTACATAAAATACATAAAATATTTAAAACCTTTATAAAATGTTACAAAGTCATATTAGCACTTTTAAATTCATTTGGCATTTAAAACCTTCTTGTTTAAAATAGGTTTAATGGAAATTACTTCATTCAAGCCAGGCATTTGCCCAGCTTATAATTTAATTTGCCACCATGTTTCCCTCTCTTCTATGTGACTTCTGTAATCCCCACCCCTTGGTTCATGTGCCACTTTTTCTAAAATTCCAAAATTAAATTCTATAAAACTGTTACAAGTTATGGATTGTTTGTATAAGGCATTATTCAAGTTCTTTGTGGCAATCTGGTAAGTGTGTTCATAAATCCTGTCCCTTAGCCTTCACTCTGTTTTTCCCACGTAAAAGGTGGGACAGGATTTACAGGTAGCCAAATACACTATTCCTTTAGTTTGACAATTACCCTTGCCCAAATTAATTTTAGACAATAAAATATTATTTAATATTATGTGTTCTTTAGTGTAAATGTATTTACACTGTGAACAATGTCCACATTTATTAGTACCACCATATGCTTTTGTTCTTTTTCCATTTTCAAAACTTCTCTTTAAATTGGGCCCCAATTTGTAAACAAAATTGGGTTGGTCGCCCCCTATACCCCATAGTTTTGGGTTATTTTTAAGAATAGCCCAATTCCTATTTATTATACTTTCAACCTCTTTTGCTTTACTACCATATGGTATAACCATGGCCTTTTCAAATTTAATATTTTCAAGTTCTCTTCCATTTTTACCTTGCTCCATACCTTCATAGTTACCCAACAGGGGCTTATATTTACTACCCCATTCTCCTAAAACATATTCCTTATACTCCTTGATTACTTTTTTTGGGTACTCCCTTTCTTCAAACATTGTAGAAATCTGGTTTAGTTCATCCTCAAGATCCTCCCTTTCAGAAGTCATTTGTCCCTTTATAATACTGTTTTTTTGTTTAGTCGGGTGGTTGCTGGAATATTCTAAATAAGAATTACTAAAAGTAGGTTTCCTATAAATTTTAGAACTGAAACCATAGCTTCCTTTCTCTATGATCAAGAAATCTAACATATAATTTCATATACTTATAAAATTGACTATTAAAAACCTGGTTTTGCTCCCAATGTAAAAGCACAAGGTTAGTAAAAATGGGGGCACAAGACGCCCCCATAGCTACTCCTTTTGATTATCTATAATATTCTCCTTCAAATAAAATGCAATTATTACCCAAAACTATGTCTATAAACTCATAAGTATATGAAATTATATATTAGATTTCTTGATGATATTTTCATTTTATGTAATGGCCCTGAAGAAACAATTCAGGAATTAATTTCATATCTAAATGGGAGTACAAGTTTCCTTAAATTTACATACACATACAATAAGAAAGGACTTAATTACCTTGATACATACATAGAGAAAGGAAGCTATGGTTTCAGTTCTAAAATTTATAGGAAACCTACTTTTAGTAATTCTTATTTAGAATATTCCAGCAACCACCCGACTAAACAAAAAAACAGTATTATAAAGGAACAAATGATTAGGGTTGCAAGGATGACTTCTGAAAGGGAGGATCTTGAGGATGAACTAAACCAGATTTCTACAATGTTTGAAGAAAGGGGGTACCCAAAAAAAGTAATTAAGGAGTATAAGGAATATGTTTTAGGAGAATGGGGTAGTAAATATAAGCCCCTGTTGGGTAACTATGAAGGTATTGAGCAAGGTAAAAATGGAAAAGAACTTGAAAATATTAGATTTGAAAAGGCCATGGTTATACCATATGGTAGTAAAGCAAAAGAGGTTGAAAGTATAATAAATAGGAATTGGGCTATTCTTAAAAATAACTCAAAACTATGGGGTTTTGGGGGCGACCAACCCAATTTTGTTTACAAATTGAGGCCCAATTTAAAGAGAAGTTTTGAAAATGGAAAAAGAACAAAAACATATGGTGGTACTAATAAATGTGGACATTGTTCACAGTGTAAATACATTTACACTAAAGAACACATAAAATTAAATAATATTTTATTGTCTAAAATTAATTTGGGCAAGGGTAATTGTCAAACTAAAGGAATAGTGTATTTGGCTACCTGTAAATCCTGTCCCGCCTTTTACGTGGGAAAAATGGAGCAAAGGCTAAGGGACAGGATTTATGAACACACTTACCAGATTGCCACAGAGAACTTGAATAATGCCTTATACAAACACTCCATAACTTGTAACAGTTTTATAGAATTTAATTTTGGAATTTTAGAAAAAGTGGCACATGAACCAAGGGGTGGGGATTACAGAAGTCACATAGAAGAGAGGGAAACATGGTGGCAAATTAAATTATAAGCTGGGCAAATGCCTGGCTTGAATGAAGTAATTTCCATTAAACCTATTTTAAACAAGAAGGTTTTAATTGCCAAATGACTTTAAAAGTGCTAATATGACTTTGTAACATTTTATAAAGGTTTTAAATAATTTATGTATTTTATATACAAACATTACTAATAGAGTTTAATATGTCTTACATTGTTGGTCAAGAAGTTTTTAATATTAATTAGTTGATGCTGTCATAGTTATAAGGTATAAATGAAGGACTATGGGAATGCTTTTTTGATTCTGATGAAATCCCTATGTAAATGAAAGAAAGCGCTCAATCAAGTTATATATTTTTTTATTTGTCAATAAAAGGTTTAAAGTGAATTCCATCTCAGCAGTGACACTATGGGCACATAGTAATTGATGTTTAGATTGCTATCAACCTATGTTCCCAGGTTTTGCACCACTGAGTTTGAGCTTAGAGGGGTGCAAGTTTGTCCCGGGAGGAGCTTCCAGGTAGTTTTTTGTATCTCCATTGTTAAATACTCTTGTATAGTAAAATATTTACATCAGTTCATACATTCCATTTAACAAAAAAAATGGTTGGGGGGATTGCTTCAGTTAACAACACATTCTGATTACACATGTGCCTTAGGTTGGACTTGCAATCCAAGTTCTTGTTGAAAGTTAATTGCCATATAAAAGGCAAAAGGTATTACTCCCTGTGCTACTTTTTAATTCTGATGATGTTGTCCTTACCTTTTGCTTAACTTTTTCCAGGACCACCCACCATAGGAAGCAGACCATCATCTGCACATGGCAAACCAAACATTTTTATGTCAGTACTGATGAGCAGTTCAAAGAAATATTTAGTGTGTGATGTTGGTGTCAGCACTGTTGTGTGCATACTGTCTGGAATAGTCACACCACTGTTAGTTTGCTAGCATATATTGGACTAAAGTAGTGTAGGTATTAATTTTTCCTGTGTCCACTGCTTATTATCACAGGTGTTCCTGACAGTGGAAGTGTGGAACTTCTACCACCTCATGTCTGAGTATCAGCAAACTCTGATGATGATGGGGTCCAAACAGTGGCACAGTCAGGGGGCACAGAGGTTGAACCTGACATTGGGGTTAACATATAGCCATCCCTTGTAATTCCAGTGGACACAGCCAGTAGGCCTACACCTATCCATTCCAGTGAGCCCACAGATATTGGACAGGTGGACGATGAGACAATCAATCAGGGAAGTGTGGTTACTGTGGTTTCAGTGCCTGTTGACTCTGGCCATAGTGAAAGTGTTGGCAAGGTGCTTTGCAGGAGGGTTATTAGGGGTGCTCAGAGGAGGCCTGCTGTCCATCCTCCACCTGATCCAGGTGTCTCTTCTTGTGCCACTGAACATATGTTTAGGACCATCATGGAGGCACAGGCACATTCCCATAGGTCCTCCAGAGAAATGTTTAGGGTTGTAGATGTGGCACAGGCTGACAAGCATGACTGCCTCCACCATGTTGCTAATTCAATGGATCAGATGAATGGCATGTTGGAATGGGTGGTGTCTGTGATGGAATATCAGATAGGAGGCAGATGGCATCCTCATGGCTGTAGGTCAACCACATCATCTGCTATTAGCCAATGTGGCTGTGCCTGATCACACTTCCATAGTAGCACTACTTCCACTGCTCCATCAGTGGTTGCGCTGTACACACCCAGATATTGCAGGCTGTGGGGTCATGATTCTAGCCATCCTCATGAGAGAAGCTCATCCAGCAAACATCAGTCACATTCAGGTAGCAACAGTCCATCTGACTTTTGGGCGTGGACATGCCAGTGCAACTCCTTGTAGAGCCAGTTCTCGAGGTCGGGTACAACAACAATGAACTTCCACCTCTACCATGCATGGCTCACACCTGTCTGAAATACAAAGATCTAGAGCTAGCACACAGCTTGTCTGTGTTCATACAGAAACTCACATACCAATTTCACCTGGCGGATCCATACAGACACACCAGAACAGTTACATGGTTCAGAAGTGAAGCTTAAAACTCATTTTGTCTCACTGGCCATTTGTTATTTTACCCGAATGTCTGCCTGCTTCTATTTCTTACTCACACACCTTCACTAACCTTTTGTGTCAGCCTAGGCTTCCTGCCACCCCACAGAATACCCTGTGCAAGTGATAATAACTGTGCCATATCCCTGTTTGGTATCTTTTGGATTCAGGAATACATAAGCTCTGTGTCTGATGCTCACGGTGCATAGCTGACCTAGTGCTTAGTATATCTGAATTTGTGATGTTGAATTGTTAATTGTACATTTGATTTATATTGGTCTTAGAAAGTTAGACAGTTGATGGCATCAAACTTTTTTTGTATCAGTATTGTTAATGATCTTGTGTGGGATGTGAAGTCTGAAACTGAAATGTGTCTCATTACTTTCTAAATTCTCTCTTTAATGATTTTCCAGTACAAATGTGTGGTGCTAAACTGATGGCATGCAGTGACCTGTAGTACTTTTGAGAGGTATGACTGTGTGAATCTTTGATGCCTGATGCATACAACTTAATAATGGACACATATAAGTCAAATAAGTCTCTGCTATCACATGTTAAGGTCATTTCTGTACAAATCACCCACCTTTTACTTGCTTACATTGCCAAGTAAAAACATGTAAGGATATGCTAGTCATTCATTTTATTACACAATACACTCCTGGTTCAATACTTACCTTGTAAATCCTGCAGTTACAACAGTTTTAGTTCAGGGCTGACTCTGTCTGATGTAAGCAGTACACAGCCAATATATGGCGAGGTAAAGGTTGTGAGAGTTGCTTGGCATCAATGTTACTATATGTATGTGCATAGGAGGAAGGTTTTAGCCACTTAGGTGGTGAGTGAGTGTGCTATGCATTATCTTTTAGCCAATGCACATGCATATTGAGTAAACCTATATCTGCCTACTCCCGCAGCAGCTGCTGGTTCCCCCTCTGATTCCCCACCTGCATGTGGCTGTTCTGAGCTTGCAATTTGTGGTGGGATTTGTGGCCTTTCCCCTTGTTGATCTTGCTGAAACTGTTTTCTCAGGATGATGTCATGTAGCATGGCACATACAGTGAATATTTCTGTACATGTATATGGATTATACTGCAGGGCTTCCCCAGATGTATCTAAACACCAGAACTATGACTTCAGCAGCACAAACACAAGCTCTATGATATTTCTGGTTTGAGTGTGTGCCTTATTATGGTGTTCTTCAGTGAGTGTGTAGGTGCATTTCTGATGGGCGTCATCAGCCATGGTTCCACTGCATAACCTGCATCCCCCCCGTAAATGACCCTGTGGGATATCTCCCCTAATGAACATCTGATACAGTTGGGAGGTGTGCTAGATATATGAGTCATGGTAACTGCCTGGGTTGAGAGCACACACATTCAAGATGATTCCCTTGGCATTACACATGACTTGGTAGTTAATAGAGTGGAAGCCCTTTCTATTTATGTAGATCCTTCCCTGTTCTCAGGGTGGTATCTTAATTTCTACATGTGTGCAATCTATGGCACCCAGTACTTCAGGGTAGTGTGCGACAGGGTAGAACTCTTGCAAATTTCTGGCCCTGTCCTCAGGAGTATGGGAAAATATATATGGTCACTGGCATTTTGGAGCATAGCATTCAGGAATTGATGAGGATACTGGATGCTAATGCCTCGGACACCGCCAGCATATTATCTGCTGGTCTATGAAAGGTACCTGTAGCTAAAATTCTAAGTGCTGCTTATACCTTTGTCTCTACTTGGATGGGTTCCCTTGGTTTGCTCTGTCTCTCAGTTGAGAACAACAAAGGTTGCAGATTTCCTGTCATGTGTCTCTATTCACCCTTTAGCGCTCTACAATTTCCACATCATACAGATTGTGATAAGTTAACCAAGGTCTGAAAACACTTCTCCTACTTGGCTGTGGTCTGTTAGCAGCAGTGGCAGCATAGACTTCAACTTGTTGCACATACACATGATTTAAAGCAACAGCAGCCCTAACATTGTTTCTGTGTAGACTCCCTTCCGTGGCTGTATTCCAATAGGCTTTTGGAATTTGCAGGAAAAAACAGCAGTGTGTCTACATGGTTGCTTTACAGCTTGTTGAATAGTTCCACCATCTTGGATTGGTTGATTAACATACAATTTAGCTGCTTATGCTATAATTAGCGTGCCATGGTGTTTACCTTGTTTGCGTGTGTGCAGATCCCCTTACTAAATCTGAAACAGTTTGCTATTGTGACGCGCACACAGTGTGAACAGACCATGTAGACTTTATTGAATCTGGCTGCATGTGTTTCTTACATCATGCTAGCATGGTAAAGCCTTTTCTATGCATTTCTTGCTAGTATATCTGTTTTCTCTTCACTTTTGAATATAAGTTATATTGTATTGATATGTTTAGACTACTCTATCTTTTGCCATGTTTCATATTTGATATGAGGTTTGTCTTGATGTATTTACTATGTTTACATGCTGGATCTAATTAATAAACTAAAAAAAAAAAAACAGGGAGAGGGAAGAGGTGACCCATATGAGAATAACAGCATAATTCATTGGATCTTGGTGATGATGTCTAGAATTAATTCCCCTCTTGTACAAAAGCCAAATATTTTACTTACAAAGTTGTAAGGAATGTGCATGAATTAAGACATAGTCTGGAGAATACCTTCAATATAAGTATAAAGAAATAAACTTCATATACTGCATATGGTTCAGTTATGGTGAAGATTCCTTGTATGCAAGGTTCAGCCTATGACAAAGCCTGAATACCTGCCCATGAATGCAGATAGACTTACAGAACTGGCCTTAAAACTATAGGACACAGAGTCATTCAGACTAAGCTTTAAGATTTGGAAAACCTCCAGTGGTGGAATAATCTTAGAGTGCTCTGATACAATTACGTTCTTGGAGAACCATCTCTCAAAGTGGTAAAACCTCCCCAAGGGTCAAGATTTTACTACTGAGCAAGTTCACAAGATTCTGAAACTACCCTCTAAGTTAGACATCAATTGCAGTCAAATAATGTTTAAGCTTTTGAACTATGCTGACAGGAAAAAAGTTGTTTGTAGTTGAAGAGGGAAAGCATTTTCTTATATATGGGGTTCAAGTATTCTTGTTTCAAGATTTTACTCTAAATCCCTTTAAAAAAGAGGGCAATCTTTGTTGAAGTAAGGAAGATTTGCTTTACTATAAGTATTCCTACATATGTGAGATACCATGCTTATAACTGGGCATTAAGTGGGAAAATAAAAATCATGTTTTTAGTACACAAGAAGTGGCCTTGCATTTCTGTCAGTCAGATTGCTGAATACTACTGTTGACAGGCTTTTTATCAGAGAAGGCTAAAACATCTAAAGACTCATCCCTATACAAGAGATAGGAAACATCTTGTGTAGTTTATGGCCATCCCATCACCAAAAAGTCACACCAGCTGAAAAGCCCTATCAGTGCTGAATACTTAGACATGACCACCACCGAATCACCCCTTAAGAAACCTTTGGTAACTTAAATAAGAAAATGTAGCTGTTGTTACAGGTGTGTGTGTGTGTGTGTGTGTGTGTGTGTGTGTGTGTGTGTGTGTGTGTGTGTGTGTGGGTGTGTGTGTGTGTGTGTGGATGTGGGGGGGTTCAATCATTGGCAAGATAAATGTGATTAAACTGATGCTTCTTCCTTAAATTGTACATGTTATTCAACATATATCTATTGGATACAGATATCCTTTAATAAATAAATTACAACTTTTGTTAGAAGACTATCTGGGAAGAATAGACAGCTACAGAATTTCTAAGACAGGAATGTTTACCCTATCATCTGAAGGAGGATGGGATCTAATACATATCCCCAACTCAGATTATTGCTTTCAGTTTTGTTCATTGGATAAGAACACAGGAGAGTAAGTCTCAATGGTGGAAGGAAGGCAAGTTACTTTTCACTAGGAGAATTTTTTGGTAGAGCTGAGGGCTCACTTGGAAGAAGGAATTGAACAATTTGGGTATATTACATGGAATATGCCTAAATATTAATGTATATGGGATCATGAAAAAATCAGGATAAAGTATTGCAAAAAAGACCATAGATTAGTACTAAGCTAGCTGCCCTTGCGAGACATTTTAAGCTTAGCCAAGCCAATTATCCCTTGTGAGACTCAAACCCTGCACCTTGCGTTTGTAAGACAAACACCTTAACCATTAGGCCACCCACCTGATGGAATGGATGGGACTAGTAATTTTCTGGTGGGAATAGATAAGAAAGTTAGATTAATGGAGACCTGATATAGAACCGTGACTTATGCTATTTCAGCAATTACAAGAACAACGCAATCGCTTTGATTAAAAGTGCATAATTTTTTATTTGGTTTTGGATGTATATATAAGTAGTAGCATTCTAGCAGTTAATAGGCATGGTTCATAGGTTCATAGGTTGGTACTAGGCTATCAGCCCTAGGGCCTATACAAGCCTAGCCATAACAATTCTCTGGCTATTTCTTCCCACATTATTTACTTTCCTGGACCCCTGTCTAGCAGGGCGACTGACGTGATCCCTGGGGTGAATTTCCTTTCTCCCATCCAATCATCAAGGTTCCTCTTGAAGAGGTCCAAAGAGGCACTCTGCTTGACATGTATGGGCAATCTATTCCAGAGTCTGGGGAGTCTCTGGGTCAGGAACCATGGACATAGGGAAGCCCCTTGGAACAAATAGTGTAGTGTTAAAAAGGGCTGAGGTGATTTGATATATAAGGATCTGAGGCTTCAAAGAAGTTAAGAAGGAAAAAAAGCACTTGGAGAGACTTTGGGAACATACAGAGGGTATGCAAGGAACCATCTGATAAGGTTTTCTGGGGGAAGGTATGGGATAGTAATTTGAGGATCATTAAATGGCCACACACACACACGCACACACACACACACACACACACACACACACACACACATATATATATATATATATATATATATATATATATATATATATATATATGTATGTGGAAACAATGAGATCCTATCACGTCATCAAATGTCTATAAGTTTGAACCACATATAGCCGAGACTATACGTTCAAATTTGTGAAAGTTCGAGCGTGTGAATGGAAATCTCCATAGGCGAAGGTTTCCATTTTGCTCAATGTGGTGCAATCTCGCAGTTGGTATATTTAAGTAGCGGGGGGGTTGTGGGGTGCAGCGCCTCACATGGAGGGTGCAGGGGGGCTTGCCCCCATCCTTACAACAGTTTATTTTGTTGTCCTTTGTGTTTTTTCTTTTTAGATAGTCGAAGTTACATAACTTTGAACATAATGGTTCAACCATTAGGTGTTCGAAGTTACGTAACTTTGACTATGTGATATAGACCCAGAAATAACATGTAAGGATTCTACATGTATGGTATAGAAACCCCAATAAAGCATGATGGTATAGCAGAACAGAAATGCTGGAGGTGTGGAGGTGTGATGTGAAACATGTGGGTGTGATCCATAAGTTTTGGATACAAGGTACAAATTGAGAAATTTAATTTGTCTTGTCATTAGCAGCACATTTCATTTTGGCACAGGTGTGCTTTGCTACAGCACTCTGAAATTTTACACTGCATCTAAGTTTCATTGTAGCATATGGGTTAAATGAAATGATTTTAAAGAAACATGAAAGAGGATGCAAGGTTGAAGCCACATGCTGCTTGGAATGTTTGCAGCAGATATGAAAATGTAGCTTGAGATTTCTTGTGTTATATATAAGTGGTTATGCATGTTCTTTTGCCTGTGTAATTTAAGCACTGCTTAGCAGAGCACAAACAGGACTCACAGCTGATGGAAACAGTGAACAATTTAATTTCTGTAATCTTCATTAGCTCAAACATGTTTGGCACCAATGAGTGACATTTCTAACGAATGAGTGATGTGGACATTTTGTATACCTGTTTCTTAGGTTCATAGGTTTGTACTAGGCTAACTGCCCTTGTGGGCCATTTTAAGACTAGCCAATTACCCCATGTGAGACTCAAACCCTGCACCTGTGTCAGCAAGGTAAACACCTTAACCGTTATGCCATCCTTCTGTAGCAGAAACTGTAAATACTGTGCTTTGGCCCTTAATACTGTTACTTTGGAGTTCAAATCCATACAGTGTGAAGGGGCTATGGAAGTTATTATTCCCCATGTAGGAATCACTTTCATCATAACTTTATATGCTTTTTTCCCTGATTCTTGCCATGCATACTTGCTTGCTGATGAGCAGTGTGTAAACAAGCTTACCTGGTTAAGGAAAAAAGTGAAAAATGTTATTTGGGCAGCCTTCTGTAGCACAAACAGGCTTAGCAGCAATGCATGGACATCAGTGCTCTGGACAGTATTGAGTGGAGAACATCCACTTGCTGTATAACTGTCTCTGTGGCACAAGGTGTAAATGCACTAACTTTGCAAACAGATGATTCAGGGTTCAAATGCAGGTAACTCTTAATTTTACAAAGTTTGTTAGAATGTAATTTCTAACAACAATTTGATTAGGAAGGTAGCACTACATACAAATGACTACCATAATTATGTTTATTGCAGTGCATGTCTCATAAATCATTTCAGAAATTAATATTTGTAAGTAGAAAATATCACTACCAAGTTAGTTATGAAACACAGTTGAATGTGTGTGTAATTGTTTAAACAGGATAATTTAGATAATAGAGCAAAAATGCACTTGCATATATATGATGGGCAGAATACATAAGTTAAAATCATCTTCTGTCTTCACATAGGCAAACTCTGTTTAGGACAGTATGCGTAGTGAGGTATGTAGGTATCATACCCCACCCCAACCTGTATTAATCAGTTCCTGAATGTCTATCTATCTGACATACATTCACAAATAGTAACACTACCTCTTTCATGGATATGCATTGCACAGGACAGTCTAAAGTCACACACATACAGGCCTATGTGGAGTAAATCTCCATTCATACAGAATTCGGTTTATCTGTAATGAACATGGTCAAAAAGGAGTTCTCTTGTAACAGCGACAAATAATTACCTTGACTGAAATTATGCCTTTTTTTCTTTGATTCCCACACTGGTCAATTAATTTTTTAAAGTGTATAATTCCAGACAGTTCTGTGACAAGTCATCCTATTTAGCATCCACAAAACAAAGGATAAAAAGGCAAACCATTGAGGTTATCATTGTTGGCCATGTATGAAAAACAGTGGCAAATCTCATTGACATGTTTCTTTACTATTTGATAAAACATCTGCTGCTTTTCTTACAAATGCATCTGTGCGCGTGCCATCATGCAAATGTAACTGGCATGGTTGTGCATGTTTGCACACTAGCCGTTAAATGTGAGACTGGAAATGGTTCATCTCCCGGTCCCTGCTTGTAAATGTTTTACCTCCCAAGCCCCTGCTTACACTTACTGACCTATCTGTATTAAATTATATAGAATACAGTACAAAGCTAAGACAGTTATTCAATATGCTTTAATGTCTTGTTTTGTCTTCTTCTGTTTTGTACAGCTGCTGTAGACATTGCAGTGAACCATAAGGTGCACCAAGAGAGGTCAACTTGCCTCAGAGAGGCATGGTGTGCATATGTGTTAGGTCTTACTGTAAGCCTAATAAGTATTATAATTGAATGCAATATGGCAGTACTGCAATAAATAACTGCATTTATGATATCATAGCAGAGCAATTGTAAGACTTTCCCTTCATACATGGATGTGACAAAGGTGTATAGACTGGTTAATCATAACTGTTTATTTTCTAATATTATATAGTCATGTGATATGCCATGGATGTAATCCTCTCTGTTTTGTTGTCTCACCCCGCCCCTTCTCTATTTTTTTTCTTTCTTTTTTGTGTGTGTGTGTGTGTGTGTGTGTGTGTGTGTGTGTTTGGTGGGGGTAATTTATATGGATTAAAAATGTTCTGTTATCTTAACACGTCTGCTTGCAAAACTGATATGCAGCACAGAGATGTAGACCGATGACTGTGGAGCTCCCCCTATCCCTCCATAAGTTACAACACTGACATCCAGCACTTCAGGGTCTCAATCTGTCAGTGCTGCTTTACTTGCCCCATCCACATCAGGTAGCTCTGCCCTGGCAGCTGATGCACTGGTATCCTCCAGGAGTAGTATTAGTGGAGGTGATGATTTTGTCTGACAGGACTGATGGGGGGTATTATGGAAAGGAGCCTCAGTGCCCAGATTGGCTGTGTTGAAAAGGTGCTTTGTCATATTGCTGAGATGATGCAATATTGAGCACTGACACAGGAAATTGAGACAGGAAACAATGATGACAGTTCTGATTGTGAGGACTAGATTCTGAGCATTCTCAGGCTTGACCTGGATGCACTTCCAATGCTCCCTACCTATCTCCAGTCATGGAGTTCCCCAACCTTTTGTGTCCATCACCACCCTTGTCTGTCTTGTTTGTCCAGTTTGTCAGCACCTGCTTCCTCACCTAACTTTCTTACCTGACCCTAACATTTTTGAAAGAAGTAAAAAATGGACAAGTGTCCCACAAAAAAAATAAATAACAACCCATACATAGCTCTCCACTTCGCATATGTCTTCTGGACATACTTGGTGTGGTGACAATCCAAAATAAACAAACTCTAGCTATACTTCTACATATATGTTGTGAAGATGTGGATAGCTATGGTTTTCCACCATTACCTTTCTGCAAATTCCTCTATTCTTTTCCCTGTATCCTCATGTCTGTTTGTCATCCCCCCATTTCACCACTTTCCTATCAACTTCTTTTTCACATGTTTAATCTGGTCAACAAATAGAATCACACACAGCACACTGAGCCAGAAATGGCCCATAAGAAAGCCTTCACTTTTTGCCCTCAGCCTTTGCGTGGGGTTTGGCATCATGCACAAGTGCTAAGTGATGGTAAATGGCTGTTCATGTCCTATTGTAAAACTGGTCAGTTGTTGTCATCACCTGTACTAGTCTGGTTATCCTTGTGCAAAGGTGCTTAAACATGCTGCTCTATTGGAATACAGAGTAAAGGCAGAATAAAGGCAATACTTTGCAACAGTTACTCTAACAGTTCTTTGACTATTGGATGTAACAAAGTGCAACTTTCTCTGTGGAGTGATGACATAAATCACTTGTCTGAAGATTGCTTTTTGGCCATAGCATCAAGGGGTCAAGTCCAGATGAATGTCACATTATTTCTTACTGATGATGATTTTCTCCTATGATATGTTTAATGACATACATCTTAATTTTTATCCATTAACAACCTTTCATGAACATGTTTTGAATGATGTTGCAAAAAAGCATTTGCAAACACATCTTTGCCCATAAGGACAAATGATTAAATCACCCATATTCTACCCATGTCATCATCAGCTTTGCCATTTCTACAGCTTCTTCATCCCCACAACCTTCACTTACTGATTCAGAGCATGACTGATTAACACTGAGAACACATCATAAAGATGTACATTAATGAACAATAACACCACCCTTTCATATGTGTCTCTATATCTGTGTCTATTTTCACTTTTTCTGTTTTACCCCATTGATGTAAATGATGGATGTAAATGTCATGCATGATATTTTCTGTCTGCCATCACTTTGCTGAAAAGTAAAACTTACATCTTCCATTGCCTACATAGGGTATCACTGTCCCTTCAAAGCTGTGATTTTGACATGCGCAAAATGGGATTTCCTTGGTGAGGTCTAGAGATAATGATTAGGTCTGTAAACTTAGTTTTTCATCTTGACAGCATTTCATATCCAGCATTAGGTGAAGCTCATAATGCCTGTTTTTCAAGTGTCTTTACTGTGAATGAGCTGCCTATGTATCTCTATAAGCCCCTTCTGTTTTATCTTTTGTAGTGCTCAGCAGTTGCACAAGGTCTGGCAGTGAGCAACTGTAGCTTGTCGTGATAAAATGGCATTTCAGGTGTTATTGCATAATTTGGTGAGTGTTTGCCTTATACCTCATTTTACACCCAGTTAACTCTTGATTTCCCTTAAAGCATATCTTGTATATTGTAGGTATAAAAGCTTATTTCAGTAGCTGTTACATACACATTTTGCCAGGTAACATATGTATAATAGTTATTTGTAGATATTCTTAAAGTCACGATAAAAAGTTAATATAATAATAACATTCTGACATTTTTTATAAAATCATCTGCATACTGGAGTCTATCCCTGCTTCATGTCTGCTTTTTCATTTACCACAAAGAGTTTGCACCTTATGCTACAGAAAAAGCTAGTTTAACATGTGGATTTTCTCTCCTAAGTACTGTCCAGAGTGCTGATGGAAGTGCATTGCTACTAAGCCTGTTTGCACTGTAGAAGGACACCAAATGCAGTGTTTAATTTCCTTCAGCAGAGAACTCTGTTTATTTGCAGCAAACAATCACATAAATGAGGAAGACAAGCACAAAATTTCATTTCTGATTTGAGCTTTGCAGCTAACATTAAATTGTATAACAATACCTATGGAGCATATTGTATTTAATATGTGAAGATAAAACTGATCTGTTGTAAATGTAATCAGAATCACAACATTTCATCTGTGATTCTTATTTTGTGCAAAGATTGCCAGGGAGCAACACTGAACACCACTAAACACTGTTACTTCACAGTCTGAGTTCAATACATCAAAGTCTGCACATGCAAGCACTAACACTTTGCCAACATCTGCACAAATACATTTCTTACGAAGAGATTTAGAACAAAAATAAGTATTGCTACTGGATAATATTATTTCATTACCTGGAAACTGTGTAATGTACACATGTGAAATGCAGTGAACTGTGTGGTTAATTGCCCACTTATTTCTGGCCAGATGCATCTGCACTGCAGTACTGACACAAATTATATACAACCACATACAGCTTTGATGTACAGAAAACATCATCTTTTATCCCTCCTGCATTGGAACATTAAGCATTGCGTGGCATTGACAGTCCACATTGCCCATGCATGACCACATACCATTGCTAATATCAGTGCTATTCATGAAGGTTTACATACGATCATCATAACCTGATGATCCATGAATGATTTATTGTCCAGTCTGTGTTTCACAACTGTGTGTGTCTCATATACACAAGACAGGTATGTATATGTCACTCTCAATTCTGAAGCATACATTAATGACAGCATAGCAGACATAAATCAGCAGTACGTATGTATTACTGGTCATAAAATTTACCTTCCTTCTTCATATAAACAAATATGGATTGACACAAAACCTAAACCTTCAATATCACAATATCTTCTCTGACAACGAATAAGAAAATAATACTATCTGCACTGCATTGTCACATTTTAAACTCAGACTTCTGTGGTGGTATTGTTTTAAGTACTGTATCATCTGAATTACATAGCTAGATAGGTAGGAGGTTCTGATCTTGGAGTAGTCAAGTCAACGTGTGTGTGTGTGTGTGTGTGTGTGTGTGTGTGTGTGTGTGTGTGTGTGTGTATGGTGTTGTGCAAATATGACCTTAACTAATGCTGTCTACAAAACAGTAGTAGCTTGGAGTTAATTTTACACTGTAGGGTAAGTCAACATCAGTGCCAGACTCTTCTCCCACCATCATCTTCTCTGCAAAATCACATTGATGTCATCCTGTATAAAGTGCACTCTCACACTATGAAAGTCAGACTTATGTGCCAGTGCTTGTTTTAAGTATGATGTCCTCTAGATTGCATAGCTAGATAGGTGGTTCTAATCTCACAGCAATCACCTTATGTGTGTATGGAGTTTTGTAAAGAGGAAGAGGAACTTAGCTACTTCTGCCCCCAACACAGTAGTAGCCTGGAGTTAATTTTACACTGCAGGGTGAGTCCACATCAATTTCAGACCCTTCTCCTAATGTCATTGTCTCCTACTGTCATCCTGTATAAAATACACTCTCACACTATGAAAGTTAGACTTCTGTGGTGGCACTTGTGTTAAGGTACTGTGCCTTCCAGATTGCATAGCTTGATAGTTAGGGGGTTCTAAACTCAGAGCAATCAAATTGTCTGCATGATTGTAGATCCATTGCATTACTGGAGGATTAAGTCAACATGTCTGTTGGTTTGACTCACACTTCTGAGAAACATTTACATTGTTAGAGCAATCCCACATCCTCTTTTTAGTGTGTCCACAAACACATACTGTCTGTAACACATAGATGATGCCATCATTTCAGTGATGCAGTCTCACATAAATAAAGCCAGATCTCTCTTGTGGTGCATGTGTATACTACACTGGTTTATAGATAGTATCAGTCAATAGGTAGGAGGTTCAAATACAGCAATGAAACTCTCTTGATTCTGTGTGTGTGGGAATGCAAATAAATGCAGGAATATCTTAAACCTCTTAGTATTGACTATTATTTAGAATTGCAAATAGCTGTAGAAGTCATTTTTTGCACACACATATCCTTTGCATGGCACAGCTTATGTCATCCTTTCAAAGATGCAGTGTGGCTCACAAGCAATCAGATTTATCCTGTGGTGCATGCAGCTATTATACTTGTTTGCAGATTGTGCCAGCACATAGGTAGGGAGTTCAAATACAGCAATGTCTGGCATTTGTGAGTATGTGTTTCTTCCTCTTACTGTGCAGAACAGGCTGCAAATATAAATATGATGTATATCTATACAGCGTGTTTGTCATGTGCAAACACTGTTTAGCAGAAACATGAAAGCAATACACATTGGTGATGTCATACTTTGTGCACTGTCACAGTTGTCAAATAAATCTGTATTTAGCTTGTGTTTCAGCAAACCTTCATTAGCTTGTGATGTTAGCTATATATTTCAAATCTGGATGTCACCGCTTATAGTCAGCCTACATGTTGTTAACATTGTTGTCACCCAAATGTGCTAGGTTCATGTATAGATGTTTCCTGTTATAAGAGTATATTCTATATTTCCTTTGGAAAGGCTATATTGCAGACTGATGCTGTCGTTTGAAAAGATTGTCATTCCATCAGAGTTCTAGTAAGACAGCTTCTCAGGAGTGAGGACAGAAGATGATGTAATGTTTGCTGTTGCCTCAGTAAGGCATGTGTTCCAATACAGGATTATACCCACATTGTACATAACTGGTGTTCTGCCATCACACTGATAACAGCAGGGGGCTACATGTGTGTTTGGGTATACCTAGCATCAGGCAATGTTGTCTGCCATTCTGCAATAATCTTTCTAAGTAATTACAGGAGCACATATTAACTGATTCTGACACATGCTGTAATGCTTTCACATGACTACAAATATTACAATGCTCAGTGCACTTATAGATTAGTACTAAGCTAACTAACCTGAGGCCATTTTAAGCCAAGATAATTATCCTATATGAGAATAAAGCCATGCACATTATGTCTGTAAAATAACCACCTTGACCATTATGCCACCCTCTCATGTAATTGCAATCAGTCTGACATGCCAATGTGACATTCATTCTCAGGTATCCTTTCTTAATTAATACATTTATTTCATTTTTTGTGGCAATACCCATTGCTACCTCCTGTGGCAGATGCTGACTATACACAGCTCTGAGAATACACTGTATCATGGTATGATGTTTGCATCTGTTCTTAATTGTCAGCACAATAACTATGTCAGGCAGGAGCACCTTATGCAAGGGTATTACGTATGTCACATTCTGCTCCCATAGTTGTAACACTACACACACCTTCATATGGGATGCATAACAATTAAAATAGTGAGGTGCATAATTCCCTTAAAGGGTAATCCTACTCATGTATGTGTTAGGACAATTTCTATGGCTTACCCAGTTAATGCACAGGTCAGTAGTGGCATGGATTTGATTCTTGCAAAAGTAGATTGTGGCTTTTGAGCCATTCTTTTTTTACAACATGTTATATTGATGAAATGAACACTGAGCAAATATCACATTATGCATGCACTGTCCTTACAAGCTGCCATCTCAACTCAGCATATCAATGACATTCATATGTCATGTAATTCCCCTCTGTTACAATGTGAATTTGAACATTTACCCTCCCCTCTTACATCTTTATGGATACATCTCTTTGAGTTCTGTGCACATTGTCCTCAGTACGCTTCTCCTGTCTGATAATTCATGTATTGTAGTAGCCCTTGCCATTCCACACCCCCCCTTACTTCATTTTGTATTACTTTTCTTACTTAATTTTTTATCAATATGTTTCATTTATGTGCTCAGTACACTCAGTACACTTTTCCTGCCTGTTTACAGCATGCATTATTTCACTTATGTAGCTCTTTGTGTTGTTAGGGTGAGCACACTGAACAGGTTAGCCTATAGACAAGCCTTCTTGTTTAGTGTGTGTGCTTATGCTACTCAACATGGTTTTCTGGCCACCAACACTTTGCTGGCCATGGAAATGTGCCTGTGTTTGTGTTACCGTGCTGAGCAGCATGCATATGAGATTAGCACTGCAGCTCATTGCGTTAATATGTAAACATGTTCATGAATCCCAGGATTAATACTGGCTGCTTCATTGTACACATCACATCTTCATGTCACCATGTTCTAGTGTTTAAAGCAAATACAGGGAATAAACCGAGGTTAAATATTATACAGATATTATACAGATACATTTGTAATTGGTAATATTAATCAAGTTTTTTTGTATTTTATAACAATTTTTTAGCTTTGATGTTCACATGACAAGTTTTTAGTGCATTGTCTGTTTATGATTTAGACTCAGCTCACACTCTTCATACCTGAGTCACTGGGTCCTTGAGCATAGCCTGCACAAATTCTGCCAATGCTTCTTGGGCTTTGAACCATCGCAATACTGTCCATATCAGCTTTCTTGGGACTTTGTCATATGCTTTCTCCAAGTCTAGGAATGCTCAGTTGGACTCATTCTTCATCTCCAGCTTCTTCTCCACTATCTGTCTCACAGCCACATATTGGGTTAGTGGTGCTGCATCCTGATCTGAATCTGAACTGCTCATACGCAATCTAACTTCCTACTACTCTGTATATTCATTTATCTATGACCCTCGCCAGAACTTTCACGCAGTGTGACAGGAGTTTGATACTTCTGTACTGCCGACAGTTTTGAACTTCCCCTTTGTTCTTCTACACTGGCACTAGTGTGCTTGTTCTGCAGTCATCTGAGATACACCATTCTGTCCATATTGCTATGAGTGCCCTCAGAAGCCATTTCTTCCCTAACTAAACCAACACCTTGATCATATCTACTGTGACCTCATCTGTGCTTGCTGTTTTCCATTTCTTAATTTTCCTTAGTACTGTTCTTACTTCTTCTGGGTTGGACTTCTTTCTCCTCTTTCATCATACACTGTGCCTGGGGCAGTAGAGCACTGTGAAAATATATTTATTCAGAAGCTGCTGGAAGCATTTCTTCCATCTGCCTTTGATGTCAAGTGGACTTGTGAGCAGATTGTTTGTGGCATCCCTTATGAAGAGTATCTGATGACTACCTTCTTTATCTGTTTGTATTTGCCTTGCAACCTGAAAGAGTTTCTTTGTGCTGTCTACTGAGTCACTTTCCAGAAGATGATAGAGTGCTGCTGATGCCTTGTTCTTCTCTATTGCAACTGCTGTCTTAGCCTCTTTGTTAGCCTTTTAGCCTGGTTCATTTCTTCTAAGTCCAACATTTTCCTGCACTCTTTTTTTCTTTTAATGGTTTCCTGGACTTCTCCATTCCATCGCCAGTTTTCCTTTTGCACCTTATTTCTATACCTGGCTTCACCACATATATATATATATTCCATAGTTCTCACACATACAGTTTTGAGGTGCTACTATTCTTCTTCAATTCCACTTATTTTCTCTTCTTCCTGAGGTGCTAGCACCTTGAGCATTTTCTTGAACTCTTGTACTTTCACTCCAGTCAATTTCCAGGTCATCATCCTAGTCTCTTTTAACCTTAGAGCCTTCTTTGACCACTGCTTGCATCTGATTGTCACCATCAGTGGTTTATAGTGTGGGCCAACTGTTTTAATGGGGATGACTTTGCAATCACTGCTTCTATGAATGCCCTTTCCTTACCAGGAGGAAGTCTACCTGTGTTGCATTTTGGACACTTTTGTGTGTCTTCTTGTGACTGTGTCTCTTGCTGAATCATGTGATGACCATCATCACTCCATTTGCCTGTCTGAAGCATAGAATGGTACCTCTCCTTCTTTATTCCTGTTGTCCACCTATGTGAACCTAAGTAGTCCTCATAGCCTGCTCTCTCTCTGTCTGTCTGTCTGTCCTGATATGTGCATTCAAGTCCCTCATTATCAACAGCTCACGTTGTCCTGCTTTATGTAGTTGGTCCTACAGCTGCTATCTGGATGTACTCTTTTCCTTTCTGTCACAACCCTGCTATGATTATGAATAGTGCCTTATCCTTACACTGCAGTCTGATTGCAATGAATCTGTCACTAATCCAAATGACATCCCTCACTGTCTTTCTTTCACTTATTTAGCAATTTTGTCTAGAATCTGGTACCAGTGTTGCTGGAGGGTAATTTTAATGTTGCTATGGATCCCATCCAAGGTAAGCCTACATACTGAGACCATATAAAATTGCAACTGTTTTTATAGCAGCTAACTGGTGATGACAGCTTAATAGACATGTACATGTAGGAAGTGATCTCTCTAGATAAGCTTGGATATAGCTTCATCTTTCCATCATCTGAAAAATCAACAGTAGGATATATATATATATATATATATATATATATATATATATATATATATATATATATATATATATATATGTGTGTGTATATATATGCTGCAAAACTTCACCTGACACAGATAACTGTAAAACTAATAAATCTATATAAATAGGTGAACACAGGAGCCAGTGCTTAGCGCTTTCATCCACATTTAATCCACATTACATTTAATATATATATATATATATATATATATATATATATATACACATGCACACACACACACACACACACACACACACACACACACACACACACACACACACACACACACATACACACACATATAAATATATATATATATATATATATATATATATATATACATATATATATATATATATACATATATATATATATATATATATATATATATATATATATATATATATATATATATATATATATATATATATATATATATATATATATCTATAGGGTTCCTATTAGAAGAACGAAAGTCCAAAATATTGAATGGCTGTATAGACGATAATGCCCTTCATTGATTTGTTTTTTGTGAGATCATGGTACAGTGAAGATCAGTAAATTTGCCCTTTCCTCACTGTAATGCGATCTCGGAGTTGGTATATATATATATATATATATATATATATATATATATATATATATATATATATATATATATATATATATATATATATATATATATATATATATATATATAAAATTATCGGGGGTGTGAGGGGCTGCACCCCCTCACATCCCCCGCTAATTATATATACCAACTCCGAGATCACACTACAGTGAGGAAAGGGCAAATTTCCCTATAAGTTCATCATTTTCGCTGTTTACAGCATTCTATTTTATGAACTTTCATTCATATAATATAGACCCTACAGATATATATATATTTATTTATTTATTTTACATTTGTTAATTGGTGCAATCCGACTGGACCAGGTTCATTTACAACAGAGGTCCGGGGAGAAAAGCTCCACATATATTAACAGAAATACTAGAATTTAATACATAGTAAAAAACTGATACTAACACATTATAACAGCAAAAATCCAGCCAAAAAGAGAGAAATATAAAACAGACAGGATAAACTCAAAAGTTGAACAGACTAAATACATTTAACATTGAGAGTCATGGCATACATCATGTTAAAATGAAGTACCTATATTATAGGGATAAACAACTGTAGCATTTACATTAGTCAAATAATAAGCCTTTCAACTTTCCACAGAGCTTAAGCAGTGTTTTGTTCTGACAAGTGGGTTTAAGTTTGCTAGCAAGGGCCTGGATGGTTTCTATAAAGAAACTATTGAAGGTGTTGGCAATGGACTCTGGTGATATTTGGGTTGGGGCTGAGGGGGTTGGAGTTGTGGATTGCCCTGGGTGGAGGAGTTTGATAATACCTGCCTAGAACTTCTGTGGCTTGTTGTGTTTCTGCTGTAGATGGCAGAAATAGTTTATTTTTTGTCTAGTAATATGGATTTTTTTGTATCATTCCTATATTGTCAAAATTTGAGTTGATCTTGTGGGGCTTTAGAGGAGTGCCAGGTGATCCAGGCATTATTTCTTTGGATGATCTTTAGTTTGGTTTCCTTAGTGAGCCAGGGAGCAATTTTTGTTTTAATTCTAATCGAGTGTGCAGGCGCATGGTTGTCAAGGATGGCCAGGAATGTGTTATTAAAGTGTGTTACTGCCTCATCTAGTGGTAGTTGTTTTAGAATTGACCAAATGCATAGTTTAAGTTCTTCTAAGAATTTATTAAGGTCGAAGTTTTTGTTATTTCTTATTGTTTTATAGTTGGGTAGATGTGGACATTCAACTTTATGTCTAATAGTATACGTTAAGAAATGATCACTTAGATCTTCAGGGAGAGTACCTTATTTGTACATGTGGTGGAGGCTATTAATTAGTATCCAGTCTAGGATACTTTCTTTATTGTTAGGCTTGCTGATCCTAGTAAGGGAGGTTATAGTTTGTGTAAAACCATGTAGGATTATATGGGTGGTTGGGGTCTCTGCAGTGCATGTATTCCAATCTAAACTGAGGTCCGCTAGAACAATGGTCTCTAGTAGACTTAAGAGTCTATATGCCTCTGGGTTTGCCCTACTCTCCTTTCCCTTAAAGCCAGATAAGTAAGTGCATGTCTCCAATCTTGAGAAATCTCCCCATATTTATATGACCTAGTAAATAATAGATATAATGGTACTATAAGTTCTTGCTGAAGTGTTTTAAGGTCATTATTACTTGTTCTGTGTCCTCCCAGTGCTTTGTTTGTATCCAGTTTGCATAGTTCTTTTTCTATATAATCAGTTTTGATTCCAGTATCTGAGGTGACCTGGACATCACTAGAACAACTTATCACCCCCTTTGTGGAACCAGACTGTTTTGCATTAAATTTTGTAAATATATGTATAATCTGTTGTGTCTGAGAATACATTTTAGAATTTACACACGGTTTATCAATTTTTATGTCTTTACTCCTCCCACATCTTATGTATCTATAAAATGGTTTCTGTTATGCTCAATGTCTTCATATAAACTTTCTTCAAAATTTTCTTGATCTTGTCTCACACTATACTTAATTTGTTTGTCCAGCTTGTTTATTTCAGTTTTCAAAACTGCAGTTTGACCTTTTTTCCATTTCTTATACTTTTTTGTTTCTCATCTTAATCAAGTATCTTGTTCTTATGAGAATATATCCCCCTAACATTGTGTGCCTAGATCTTAATGTAAACATTTTATTTATTTTTTTTGATATTTTTGCACTCAATTTCTCTTTCAAACTTTCCATATTTCTTCTGCAGTTTTTCCACTGAATGCATCACTCCAATTAGTTTTACATAGTGACTGTTTTGCTTCCATATAATCTGTAATTAACATTCTGTGCATTGGTTTAGATTTCAGTTTGGCAGAATTATCCAGCAACAAATTAACTTTCATAACCCCATGATCACTGCACATCAATGTTGGTTAAACGTGACTGGAAGTTACAGTAATTTCTTTAGCAACACAATCTCTAGTATGTTTCTCTCCTTAATAGTTTTCTTTTTAATCTGAAGCAATTGCTGTTCATGAAGATACATTGTGAATGATTTCCTTACTAATGCTGTTAAATCAATATTATTCTTGTCTATTTCTGGTAACTTTAAGTCCCCAGGCACTATAGTTCTTCCTCTGTGCATTCCATGCATGGAATGTAATTCTCACATTTTCTCTTTAACGTTATCATATATTGTTTTCTCAAGAACATCCTTGGCAGGTTTAAAATCTCTTTCACCTCTTCACATTTCTATCATCAATGCATAACAGATCTTCATTTCCCTTTCAAATCTGCAGCACTGGGAATTACATACCCAACTTCCATATCCTCAGTTGTGTCCTATACCACCTATTGACCACTACCCACCAACAGACATTCCCACTTGGCCAATGGACTTTAAAGATATTGCCAAATCCCATATCCCATCTCACACCCCATCTTCTTCTTTCCATACCCAATCCTCCTGTATCAATTGCTCATGCAATAACCTCATTGAGTTTTATTTTTTTCTAATCTCCATTTGCTTCTAGATAGGACTGTTCTTCCTTGTCTCTAAGTCACTTCTTTATCTTAATGACAATTCTCATATGCTTTAACCATCTCTTCTATTAAGCTGAAAGGACTACTTTAGCTGCTTTGACACTGTAAACTTTTTAATTTTCTTCCCTCACTGCAGATATGTTTCTTCCCACAAACATAATTTCTCCCATCATGTTTATACTACTTCCATTTAACCAAGTATTACCCCTACCAGATGCTCCTCAGCCCTTCTCTCTCAGTTCATAGCCATTAGCTAACCTTCCAGAATACTTCTTAATCCTCTGGTTTGCATTCACTTCTGCCATACCGAACACAGCACATCTCACCCTCTTCATTCCTTTTTTCCTTCCTTCCTTCCTTCTTCCCAGCTTTGACAATATCCCTACAACTCCTTACTCTTTGTGCCATATGAATAGCCATTGAGTATTTTCAAGATCTGGCACCCCATACCCTCTTCTCCTTAGCCCTCAGTCATTCAATTTTTATCATTCTCTTTCCTCCTGTCCACGCAAACCTGTCATGAACCATTTGCATGGCCCCCTACCATTTGACTTTTTGGTCTAATTAAAATTTCTGTTCCTAATCACATAATAACAGAGAACCATACTCCACATTGCAGTAAGCCATCTCTTTAACATAATTTTTTCCCTAACTAACTGTCTGCCATCTTCTCTACCTTATCCCTCAGGGATTTTCAGTCTTCCTTTATTACTTTTAAATCATTGGAATATATTCAAAGACCTAAATATATTACTCCCCTCCTTTTGTTCAAGGTGACCACATATTTTCCTCTTCTTTCATCTGGCTTATGAAAGAGTAAACTATAAATAAAATAAAAAAAATAAAAACAGTTTGCTTTCAAAATTTATAGTAATGAATCAAAACAACTCCAAAAAAGATTAGCACATGGTGGAAGAATAACCAGAAGTCAGTTGGAAAGAAGAAAGTATAAGAAAATAATACAAAAGCGCATGCTTTCATCATCAACATTCATAATGGAAATGAGACTTTGTCAGACTAAATATTAAACTATACATCTTCCTTTAAATTAGGACTGTCATTCACATAATCAAGCCGCATGATATTCCCAGCATTATCTAGTAAACTTCACTTAAAAAGAATAGACATTTTCTTTTAAATATCATTTAAAATTCACACTTTGAATTGAGCCATATTGTCTAGATGACTGTAGATATGAATTTGATGCTTTTGTTTTCAGTATTCAAGCACATCATCCTGATTATCCCCAATATCATCAAGCACAATCCACCAGAAAAATATATGGCCAAATTCAGTTAATCTTAAGTGGTTTGTTTACACTGTGTGCTCACCGCACTACTGCACACACACAATAGCGCACTGTTTTGGATTTAATAAGTGGCAATAAACAGTGTGTAGAGCTGCGTAAACAAGGTAAACACCATGGCATGCTATTTACTTATTTATTTATTATTTATTATTATTTATTTATTTAATCACATGAATTGTATGCTAATCAACCAATCCAAGATGGAGCAGCTATTCAACAAGCTGTACAGCAACCATGTAGACTCAATGATGGTTTCCCTGCCAATTCCAAAACATATTCGAATACAGCCATGGAAAGGAGTCTACATAGGGGCTGCTGTTGCTTTAATTCATGTGTATGTGCAACCGGCTGAAGTCTGTGCTGCTGCTGCTAATAGACCAAGGCCAAGAAGGAGAAGAGTTTTCAGACCCCATTTAACTTATCACAATCTGCATGACATGGAAATTGTAGAGTGCTACAGGTTGGAAAGAGACACACTACAGGAACTCTACAACTTCTGTTGTCCTCAGCTCAGAGCTAGGGCAAACCAAGGAGAACCCATACCAGTGGAGACAAAGATATGTGTAGCACTGAAAATTTTAGCTACAGGAATTTTTTAGAGAAACAACATGCTGGGGTTGTCACAGGCATCATCATCCAGGAATCTCTATTAATTCTAGAATGCTATGCTCCAACATGCCAGTGAGCACATATATTTTCCCCATATTCCTGAAGACAGGGACACAAATATGCAGGAGTTCTACCCTGTAACACACTACCCTGGGTGCCACAGGCTGTAAACCTAAATGAATTAGGGCACTACCTGAGGAACAGGGGAGGCTCTACATAAATAGGAAGGGCTCATACTCCATTAACTGCCAAGTCGTGTGTAATGCTAAGAGAATTATCTTGAATGCGTGTGCTGGCAACTCAGGCAATTAACCCAGCTCACATATCTGGTGCACCTCCCAGTTGTATCAGATGTTCACTAGGGGGGATATCCCACATGGTCATTTACTGGGGGGGTGCAGGTTTTACACTGGAACCATGGCTAATGATGCCCATCAGAAATGCATACACACATTCAGTGAAGAACAACATAATGAGGCACATGCTCAAACCAGAAATATCATAGAGCTTGTGTTTGGGCTACTGAACTTGTGGCTCCAATGCGTAGATACATCTGGAGAAGGCCTGCAGTACAATCCATGTACGTGTATTGAAATATTCACCATCTGTGCCATGTTACACAATATCATTTCAGCAGGCTCAACAAGGGGAAGGGGCACACATACCACTACCAATGGCAAGTTCACAACAGCCATACTCAGGTGAGGAGTCAGAGGGAGAAGCAGCAGCTTCTGTGGGTATAGGCAGACATAGGTGTGCTCAATATGCCCTTGCATTAGCTAAGGGGCAATACATAGCACACTCACCACCTAAGGGGCTAAAACCTTCGTCCTATGCACATACATATACTAACATTGATGCCAGGCAACACTCACAACCTTTACCTACCCATGTAATGGCTGTGTACTGATAGCATCAGACAGAGTCAGCCATGAACTAAAACTGTTGCAGCTGCTGGATTTACAAGGTAAGCAGTGAAACTGGAGTGTATTGTGTAATAATATGAATGAATGGCATATCCTTGCATGTTGTTACTTGGTAATGTAAGCAAGTAAAAGGTGGGTGATTTCTGCAGGTATAAGTTTAACATGTGACAGCAGAGACTTATATGGCTATCAAGTAGTAGGCCTCAGGCATTAAAGATTCACACAGTCATACCTCTCAAAAGTACTGGTAGTGACCTAATGTTCTCAGTTTAGCATTATACATTTGTACTGGAAAATCATTAAAGAGAAAGTTAGAAAGCAATGAGACACGTTTCAGTTTCAGACTTCACAACCCTCACAAGATCATTAACAAAACTGATGCAAAAAAATCTTGACTCTATCAGCTGTCTAACTTTCTAAGACCAAAATATGTCAAAGGTTCAATTAGCAAAACAACATCATAAACACAGATATACTAAGCACTAAGTCAGCTATGCACCCTGAGCTTCAGACAAAAATGTTACATATCCCTGAATCCAAAATATAGAAAACAAGGATATGGCACAGTTATCATCAGTTGCATAGGGTGTTTTGTGTGTATGTGTGTGTGTGTGTGTGGGGGGGGGGGGGCAGGAAGCCTAGGCTGATGCCAAAGGTTGATGAGTGTGTATGAGTAAGAAAGAGAAGCAGGCAGACATTTGGATAACATAACAAATGGCGAGTGAGACAAAATGAGTTTTAAGGTTACATCTGAACCATGTAACTGTTGCGTGTGTGTCTGTATGGGTCATCCAGGTGAAACTGGTGTGTGAGTGTCTGCATGAACACAGTCAAGGTCTGCACTAGCTCTATGTCTTGTCATTTCAGACAGGTGCGAGCTGTGCATGGTAGAGGTGGCAGGTCATCGTTGTCATACCCAACCAAGAGAACTGTCTGTGCCAGGAGTTGCACTGGCATGTCCATGCCCATGGTAAGATGCACTGCTACTACCTGAATGTGACAGATGTCTGCTGGATGAGCTCCCCTCACAAGGACTCTCAGGATCATGACCCCATGGCCTGCCATGTCTGAGTGTGGACAGCTCAACCACTGATGGAGCAGTGGAAGTAATGCCACTATGGGTTCATGATTGGGTATGGCCATGTCAGCTAACAGCAGATAATGTGGCTGACCTATTCCCACAAGGACATGGACGCCAGAACCGTAGAGCGAGGGGGGAGGGGAACCCCCCCCCACTTTTGCAGATCATCCATCTGAGCCGACTTATTACTTCTTATGCTGACGTCATCGTGCGGCACACTATTTTCCAGATTTCAAATGCTTTTGCGAGCAGGAACAGAAACGGACAGTTTTATTTAGCTGTTGCTGCGAGGACTGAGGATGCAGTTTTATTTAGCTGCTGCTGCTTATCTTGAGGATGGAGTCTAGAAATGTATGGTTTTATTTAGCTGCTGGGAAGACTGAGGATGGATTGGCTGTTACTGGAAGACGTAGCACAGTGAAGCTTTTCAGAGTGAGTAAGCTGGTGTGTGTGTTCATTCAAGTAGTTGACTTTACAGGATGTAGAAGCAGTGAACTGATTTCTCATTTCATCAGACCATTGTTATCTGAAACTTGAATAGTGAGACTGCAGTTAAGCAGGGATAAGAAATGTGTCCTTTTTTCCAGTGTCGTATCATATGATTGTAGAGTTACTGTAGTTAGAGATGAAGATGTGTTCAGGGGATTTGCCTTCCTTCAAAAACATCGTTGAAATATGTTATGTCTATTTTATATGTGCGAACCAATTTAAATGGGGTTAGAAGACCAGGGATGTGGTGGATGCAGTGGAACTTTGACCCTGAAAAAATATTGTGTGTGTGTGTGTGTGTGTGTGTTTGTGTGTGTGTGTGTGTGTGTGTGTGTGTGTGTGTGTGTGTGTGTGTGTGTGTATATACACATGCGTGTGTGCGTTGTTTGTATAATTCAATGTTTGTGATTATTTGAATGTAGATTGTATATTTCTGATTGTTAGAAGGGAGACAGGAGAAAAAAAAAAAAGTGAAGTTAAGCAGTAGTATAACAGAAAAATGACTAATTCAACAGTAGTGTGGCCTATGTGCACAATTTAAAGTAAAAATATATAAGTTAAGAACATTCTATGTAGTGTTATAAATAACAACTCTCAAGTGATGGCTTAGTAATTTCAGTGTACTGGTTATGATATATTATTTAGAGCTTTTTTACATTATTTACTCTGAGTATGTATATTACACTCCTGTCATCCTGAACAGTTATGTTGTTGTGCCCTCCAATCACCTGTGTGTTTTGTGTGGTAACAGTGGCATCTAAACTATTATATAATGGGTATTGTAAAATAGAAAGGAGTTTTTAGAACTGTTTCCACTGCAAACATTACTATTTTAGCAGGGATGCTTTTAAAACTGTGGCGCTCATTGACCCATTACTGTTTTAGTGCTGCTAGAGAAGCAAAAGGAAGGAAGAAGGAAGGAATGTAGGAATCGGCATTTTCACTCTACTTTAGATGATTCATTGTAAGCAGGATTGAATTCTGCGCCATCAGGAAGCTTGTTTGCTTATAAAGTGTGACTGGAAAGGTGCCAAGAAAACACTACATTTCAAAGCATTGCTGAAAGTTAAATTACTACAAAATGTCTTTTATTGTGAATAAATCTGCTTGTGACTCAGGTACAAAGTGGCACATAGTAATATTAAAGTTTTGCATGTAGTTAATTGTAACTCAGTCAGCCAAGTGACTGATGTGAATATTTTCTTTCTCTTTCTTCACTTTTTTTTGCCTTGGATTTGACTTTTTCAGCAGAGTTGAATAAAGTAAGCCAGCATTTCTTGAGCCATCATTCTTAAATTATTAAAGGGAAAGCTACTTTATGCTGTTTCATTTATAGTATATATCTGCTGCAGGAAACAGCTAACAGTAATAAGATACCTTGCCTGAGAATGTCTAATCCTGAAAAGAAACACTGACTTGACAACATGTAATCGTTTAGTATGTCGCTACTGAAATATTAAAAGGGTAGATTTTAGGAGTTATTCATAAAACTTACATGCAGTTGCAAAAGGCTGCTACACAGTAAAATCCACATGACATACCATGCAATATGCAATGCATACAATTCCCCCTGACCTCTCAAAATGTGATGGTGTACGGACATATAATACTTAATACCTGGAGGAGTCCAGTTACAGAGTTGGTATGCAAATGGGGATCCGCAGTGTACGCTGCACTTCACAAACTACTTTCTGGTGAATTGCACTGTGGTGTAGGGAATGGATATGGAGACTACAGCTGTTGACAACATGTTGCAAATTACACAGCACAGTGCCCAACCCACCCCCCCAAGGAATGGTGATAGGTTAGTCAGCATCAAATAAAGTCCCCTAGAATGACACTTCTGGTAAGATGGATAAACAGGATCTAATGTCACATCTGGAGTTGTGCTGTGCTACAGAAAATGCAACAACCAGATTTGGAGAACCCTTAATACAGTGAAACAGTCAACCTTCCACCAATAGCAGTGGATACTTTACTATTAACATAATATGCTAATGGAATTTCCTTCATGGCCATGGCAACTGGCAACTGGTGACAAAATATTTGTGAACTCAGCCCTTGCCATCCTCCATGACCACAGAGGTCTACAGAGATAAGCTGCAGTTATCCCTTGCCATCCTCCATGACCACAGAGGTCTACAGAAATAAGCTGTAGTTATCCAGCAGAAACAGGAACTGACCAAGAAGAGTGTGTGTATGTGTGTGTGTGTGTGTGTGTGTGTGTGTGTGTGTGTGTGTGTGTATGCGTGTGTGCGTGTGTGCGTGTGTGCGTGTGTGCGTGTGTGTGTGTGTGTGTGTGTGTGTGTGTGTGTGTGAATGCCCCCAAACAAGATACATCTGGTGGTTAGAGATACTCAGGCTCAAACCCTGTATCATGGGTACAGGTAAAAAGAGCCTAAAGTCCCTAGCCACCATCACTTGTGAAATTATGCCTCACATTTCTGTTCTGTTCCTCTGGTTTTCAGGAGGGTAAAACTAAACCTTTTATTCTAGCAATTTTCTAAGGTTATAAAATCAGTATTTGAAATGTGTCCCTATTTTGGGGCTATATTCCCCCATTATTGGCTTTGTTCTGTATTTTTGTGCTAAGAGGTTGAGAGCTATGGTGAGAAGTGAGAACTGAATTCACTAAATGACATGATAGCCATTTAAGTTTGTCCTACTGTCTTTCAAGAAACTGCTGGTTTAGCTTAGTGGTATGTTGCTCTGACTGTAGTGCACAGGGTTCTGGGTCCAAAACATGGCAGTGAAATGCATGGGTCATAACACAGCATTTTATGCAAGCAACTTTCCAAAATTATACAAGCAATGTTTAAAATGTGTCTCTGGTTTTTGGCCTTTTGCCGCCCCCCAATTGAAAATAAGTTCAAGAAGCTGTGCAACATGCCTATGGCTTACACTACTGTGATTCAGTATTTATATATTGTGTGTAGAAGTAGACTGTTATTGTGGAAATGTTCTGAATAGGGCAGTTTTGTCATTATTGGTTAATGCATTTTTGTTTCATTGCCTACTGGAAAAATGTTTAAACAATAAGTTTAAAATGCGCTCTAACTTAAGTCTAACAAGTGTGCTGTATTATACAAGGAATATAATTTAATACAATCAGGAAGGTGAATCAAGGAATACATACATGTATGCATGGCCCTAAACATGTGTTTGAAAACAGCCCAGAGGAAAGTGTGAAAGGCTGAAAATCATGGGCAAATTTTAAGCTTTACTCTTGTAACCAAAGAAATAGATGAAGGTAAAACAGTTCACACCACATTACCTTGACTTGGCCTAGCCTTTTGACACAATCCCCTACTCAGGTGTAGTACAAAAGATGAATAATGCAGGAGCAAACATTTGCATCACCAGCTGCATAGCCAACTTGGCTCACAGGATGCAGGAGATCAAAACAGGGGAAGAGACCAGTCACCAGTGGAGTCCCCCAGGGTTCGGTGCTGAGACTTTTTCTGTTTGGCATATACATCACAAAAGTAAGAGGAAATACCAAAGAGCTTTGGCCAGCTAAGTATGAGATGACTGCAAGCTAGGAGAAGTTATTGAATCCCCAAATGACTTAACCATCATGCAGGAAGGTTTGTCCCAAATAATAACTGGTGTCAAAATCATGACAATGCCCTCTGAGAACTGATCCAATTGTTTGGCGTTTGGGAACTTATGTGTACAGTGACCTAACTTTTGACCAACATGTGCCCAGAGTCATAAGAAAACCTTTCTATATTGCACAGCTTATAAACAAATTGATTGTGACTAGATCTAGAGATGTTGTTGTCCCCCTTTACAAAGCTCTCATTATGTCAATCATTTTGTATAATGCCCACTTTGGCATGTATCTGTCCAGCCCCATGCAACAATTGGAATACCTTCAGAGATACCTTGCTAAAAGGATACAAGTCCTAAACAATAGGTCTTGTATGGACCACCTCAATGATTTATTACTACACTCAGTATCCTACAGAGTGCTTAGAGGTGACATATCTGGCATACAAAGCATCCTCTGACATAATACAGATGGACCCACTGAACATCAGCAAGTTAAATGGCATCAGAAATACTCAGTCCAGGTATCTAAACTGAATGTTGTGGAGAGATGGATATATATCACAGAGGCTACCACTGCTTGGGAACAGACTATCCATACAAATAAAGCAAAGCTCATCCATCTATATTCAAATACAACTTGGATCTAAGGATGGATAATAGAAAATGTACTCCAGGATTCCCCCTCATGTCACTAATGGATGGAGGCAGTTCCTAAATGCTGCATCCCTTACATGGCCCCCTCAAATTATCTATGGTATGATCACAGTTCTTCTCACTAGGGCTAATATACAATTATCAGCCATGGGGATAGCTAATACCAATCAGAAAATGTTAATTCAAGCACCAAAAGGGAATTGGCTGAGCTTAAAATGTCCTCCAAGTGAACCTTTGTTGTGGTAGCAAATAATTATAAAAAATTACCCTTTTTAGTTCACTAAGTGCCCCTGTCACCCTCCGTTCCCCCAGTCTTTAACAGTTTCTGGTGCCTATGCACAAGGATGCTATCCCCCTCACAGACAATGCCCATTCCAACGTGTCATTCATTCAATCCATTGAATAAGCAATGCGGCAGAGGGAGTAATGCACATCAGCCTGTGCCACATCTAAAACCCTAAATATTTCTCTGAAGAACCTATAGGAACATGCCTGTGCCTCCATGATGGCCCTAAACATATGTTGAGTGGCATGGGAAGACACATCTGGATCAGGTGATGGATGGACAGCAGGCCTACTCAGAGCACCCCTAACAACCCTCCTGTATGGCACCTTACCTACACTGTGGTTATGGTCAGAGTCAACAGGCACTGAAGCCACAGTAACCACACTTCTGTGATTGAGTGTTTCACCCTCCACCTGTCCAATATATGAGGGCTCACTGGAGTGGGTTGGCTTAGGCCTACTGGCTGTGTCCGATGGAATTACTGGGAATGGCTGAATGTCAACCTCAGTGTCAGATTTAACCCTGACTGTGCCTCTGTTTGGCCACTATCATTTTTATTTTATTTTATTTTATTTTACATTTTTTGACCGGGCTAGTCTGGCTGGATATATGTCCATTTTCAGCAGAGGCCCGAGGAGAAAAGCTCCACTATATACTGGTACATTACATAAAATACATCACTGTAAGACACAAATTATAAGGATCTAAAAAACTATTTGAATGTAGGATAGTCACAATACAGAAGCATTTTTACAGAAATGTAAAATTCTTAAAATACTTTGTGGATTCCTATTCGCATATTATTAGCAAAAGCAGGAGTAGTAATATTGAAAGTGAGAAGGTGGTAACACACACAAAGGTCTAAACAATATAAATAGTATTAATAGTTATGATAAAACATTTGTGCCAGGGCACAAGTTTTAAGAAATAGATTTGCACAGCAGGGAGCAACATGTAGGTTTAAGTGAGAGGATAGACGACAGGTTGCAGTAGTGTATCAAGTAAAGAGAAGAGACGTTATAGGAAAAGTAATATCTAAGTGGATACTAGGTGAGCTACAGAGGAGGAGTGAATACTAGTAGTAGAGACAAAGTAGAACAGTAATGGAGAGAAGCTGCAAAGAGAGTTGGGTGCTGAGGTCAGTCAGGATTAGAGCAAGGGCATAGCCAGTTAGATTTGAAATGGTTCCTTAGTTGTTTCTTGAAAAGTTTTGATGAGCCTAGGGAGGTCAGTTCTATGGGAAGTTTGTTCCAGTATGAGCCAACAACATTTGTAAACAAGGAGTCACCAGCTCTATTGTGTGATTTGAGAGTGGTGACTAGCAGTTTGTTTGCTGAGCGGAGGGAAGTAAGATTCCTGTATGGGGTGACAAGGTTATTAAGTATTGGTGTATTGTTAGGGTAATGGAGAATTTTATGGGTGATAACTAATTGATGGAGGAGAATAAGATTTTGAAGTTCAAGCCAGTCGAGTTTTTTGAGATTAACACAATGATGGGTACGAAATGGGGAACCTGTGGCAAATCTGGCAATGCTATAGTAGGCTGTGGCAAGTTTCTGAAGGTTAGATTTTGAAAGGTTGATAAAAGATGGGGAGGCATGCAATAGTGTAGAGATGAGATGAGTTTGGGCTAGAGACATCCTGCTAGTTGGTGTAAGAAAGGGCTTGAGTCTATAGAGGGCACATATCTTTTTATTAACAGCTTTGATGGTTATGTCAATGTGGCAATCAAAGTTTAGTTGATTATCTATTGTAAAGCCTAGTAGTTTAGTGGAATAATCAGGTGTAATGATAGTGCCATTGTCAGACACAATAGAGAAGGAGAAGGGGGCAGACTTAAGGGTAGGTGAGAAAAGTAATAATTTTTTTTTGGGATTGAGGAGGAGACAGATATGTTGGAACCATTTTTCTGCTGCTGTAAAGACTTTTTGGGTGGAAGAATGGAGTTCAGCTGGAGATACAGCAGAACAGATGAGAGTTGAATCATCTGCATACTGAATACATGTGGATGTTGGGAGTGAAATAGATAGGTTATTTATAAATATGGAGAAAAGAAGGGGACCTAGGATGGATCCTTGAGGGACACCGATAGTGACAGGGAGCTGAGAGGATAGATGGCTGGCCCAAAGCACTGCTTGTTTTCTATCTTTCAAGTAAGAGTCAAACCAGTGCAATGCCATAGAGTCAAGTGAGAGAGATTTCAAAGTGTCTAGCAGAAGGTGATGGTTCACCATATCAACGGCTTTAGAGAGGTCAAGGAATAAAGCAGAGGAGAAAAGGTTGTTATTGCGCTTTTTGTTGATATTGTCTGAGAAGGAGAGAAGAGCAGTGGAAGTGCTATGGAAAGGTCTAAAGCCATGTTGGGAGTCTGCAAGTAGGCAATTATGTAAGAGATGATTTAAAAGTTGTTGGTGTATACAACGTTCCATAATTTTAGATAGTGGTGATAGAAGGGCTATGAGACAGAAATTAGTAAGTTCATTAGTGTTTCCTCCTTTATGCAGAGGAATGATGTGGGAGACCTTCCAGAGGGAAGGAATAGTAGATTCGGTTATTGTTCTGTTAATTAAGATGGAGACTGGGTATGCTAGTTCTGCTGCTGCTAGTTGCAGTTATTCGGCTGATAGTTGGTCGGCTGATGGAGTGCATGGTTTAAGTTTTGAGAGAAATTTACGTATATAGGTTGTGGAGACTGTACTAAATTTTAGAGTGGGGGTGTTTATTTGAGGATAGGTCTTTTGCAGGGAAGTGGGGGGAGCCATGGTGTTTGCTAGAGAGGTGACTGTTTCAGAGAAGAAGTTGTTGAATGTATTGGCAATTATGTTGGGAGGGGTCTGAGCTAGGTTAGTTGGAGTAGGTGTTTTGGTATTCCCTGGATGGAGCAGTTTATTGATTCCTGACCAGAATTTTTTGGGGTTAAGATTTTGATTTTGTTGATATTGAAGGTAATAATTTTTTTATCAAGATAGGTGAGTTTTTTTGTAGTATTTCTAAGGTGTTTGAAGTTGTGATGGTCAGTTGGGTTTTTTGTAGCTCTCCATTTTGACCATAGTTTGTTTCTTAATAGCATAGTTTGCTTGGTTTCTTTAGAAAGCCAAGGGGCAGCTTTGGATCCTGTTCTAATTAAGCGAGGGGGGGGGGGGGCGTGACGGTCAAGAATTTGGAGAAATGTGTTGTTGAAGACGGTAACTGCTTCATCTAGGGGGAGGTGTTTTAGAGCTGACCAGTTGAACTCTTTGAGTTCATTACAGAAAGTAGGAAGGTTAAAGTTTTTTTTTGTTATGTATAGTATGATAGCTAGCCTGTTAAGATTGTTATTTTTTTGTTTAGTGATGTAGGTGAGGAGATGGTCGCTGATATTATCTGGGAGTGTTCCAGTTTTATAGAAGAGGTGATTGTTGTTAACTAATATCCAGTCCAGGATGGCTTGTTTATTGGTAGTTTTGTGTATCCTGGTTGGGGAGTTTATGGTTTGTTGAAAATTAAAGAGGTTGAGGTGATAGGTGGGTTTTGGTGTTATGCAGGAATTCCAATCAATATTAAAGTCTCCTAATATTATGGTTTCCTGAGGAAAGTTACAGGAGAACCAGCTAAGAATGTTTTCAAGTGTATTTAAGTTGTTGCCAGGGGGGATATAGGAACATATTATATATATGGCTTTGCTTTTATTTATTTGTAATTTGCTGCAGAGTATTTCAGCATTGGCAGGGGAGGGAGGCAGGGAGTCGATTGAGGACACCTGCAGTTCAGATTTATAGAGTAAGGCAACTCCCCCACCCTTTTTGTTTAGATGATCCTGCCTTAAAATGCTATATCCAGGTGGGGTAATTTCATTGTCTTTGGTACCTGGTTTAAGCCAGGTTTCAGTAAGACAGAGGATATCAAATGCGTAGAGGTCAATTAAAGCATGGAGTTGTGTGATTAAATGTTTAGGTGTGCTATTGTATGAGAGTTAGAAGAGAAAGGTGAACTCAAGAGGTTAGTAGTTTGGTTAGCGAGGGAGTGATGGAGGGAATTTTCAAGGCCAGGGTTGGGGTGAATGTCCCCGTGTAATAGTAGGAGTGTTTGTGGGAGTGGACGTTCTTTTGAGTTTTTAAATGGTATTAGGTAGAACTTTTTTGTTGTGTGATACCTGTTATGGAGTATTATGTGATAGTGAGGGGTAAGGAAAGGGCAGGTAGACAGGAGGTTAATATAATTTTGTTCAGATGGAAGGACAGTGGTAGTGTGTTTAGATATATTAGGAGATCTGCTAAGGGTAAGATACTCGTAGGAGGTAAGAGTATAGTAGAAAAGAATGATGTTAAGGAGTAGCAGTGTGTAGAGTAGTTTAAAAGTGAAGGGCATATTAAGTTTGTTGAGCTTAGCAAGGTTGGAAATTAGTAGTAATTAGGATGGTAGGGGATGGGTGTGGCTGTAGTACAGGAGTGGAGAGACAGTAGGTGTGAATGAGGCAGGAAATTGTGATTGGAGGTGAGAATGTTGGGGGTGTGGCCGAGTAAGTACAAGGTTAGTGTCACTGGGGGTGGGTGGGAATCGGGGATAGGGTAGGGGAGCGGAGTGAGCCCGTAGGGCGAACGGAGTGGGAAGAGCCAAGTGAAGGAGAAAGAGTGGGAAAACAATCAGTAGAGAGAGAGAGCAGAAGGCAAGTTTGCTGAGATGTGAAGTAGGTTGAGAGATTGACAGAGAAGTACAGTTGTAGGTAGGGATATAGAAGAATGACAGTAGGAGAAGATAGTAGGTTGTGAGAAGGATAGAGATGGGTGTTTGCTGAGTGGAAGAAAACTGTGGAAAGGTAGTCCTGAGAGAGAATAGTAGGGGAGAGGGCAGTAGAGGATGAGCAAGGGAACTAAGTAGGTAAGATGAGGAGGTGAGTGGCAGGAGAAGCAGGGACAGTAGGAAGTTAGAGGAGCGCCACCTAGTGGGCAGTTAGATAGAAGCAACACAGTCTCAATATCCAGTTAGGTGGAGGGAGCTAATTCTGAGACAGTAAAAGTGTAGAAATACATAGGGAGGGCAGGGTTGATCAAAAGATAAGAAAAGGGGTGGAATGTGGGAGTTTTGGCTGCAGGCTAACCTGGCAGGGAAGCATGCTGCGACCTACCAGTAATTATTTACTACCTGAAGTCTTTACAAGGTTATGAATAACACATACTTTCAAAGAAAGTTCCTTGCTGGGAGCAGATGGGATTTTAAATTGGTTTAAGAATGTCCTTGGTTGTGGTTTCTTTAGTGTGGCCTTCCGGTAGGGAGAGTTTAGAAGGGTAGAGCAGGATGGGCAGGATCACAAGCTGGAATATGCAAAGGAAAGAGAGAGAGAGATAAAAACAAATAATTATGTAACTGAGTAAAAAGCTATGTAGCAGGCAGACAAGAGTCAAGGGTGTACAAGCATACAGTATTAACAGTACAAGATATTTTCTAAATAGGAAATAGGAATATAGCAGCACAGATGAAATTATGTTAAATTCTATCAAAATATGATAAACTCTATCAGAGTGCAGGTGTAACTACATAGAATTTCACTAGTTATATCACAGGTTAGCAATTAATGAATTGGATAATGCAGCACAAATGAGAATAAGTTAAAGCTCTATCAAGTTCCAATGTATCACAAAATAGGTTTTCACACAGTTAAACATACAAATATCACTTAATAAGGTAGCACGGGTTTGCTAAATAATGAATATGGATATAGCAGTACAAAAAGATGTAGGTTGGGGCTCTATCAATATATCCAACAGGAGATGGGAAAATAAAATAAGCCCCACAGAGCAGTTTACAGGGACATCAAGCAAAAACACAAAGTAGTTGAACAGTAATCAATACATTCTATTAGGATGCAGTAAAGTTGCAATTAGACCTAGCATCAGTTCAGTTGAATGAGTTAGACTTGAAAAAATTGTCACAGTTTGTATCAGCTGTGCTTATTGCACTATCATGAACTTTGTTTAAATGCAAGAAGATAGGTACAGCTGAGTATAGACTATTGCTGTTATGGTTAAATGGCACAACAAATAGAACAAAAATATTTAGCCGTTGAGGTAACACACTAAAAATAAAGTAAGAGAACAAGCTCCTAATGGCTGTAGATAGGCTCCGCTAGCAGAGCGCTCTATAAATTCAGCGTCTGCAGCCGGTGAGCCAAATTAGCCGAACGAGAAAGTAATATACTTTACAATAATACGACGAAAATAAAAATGAAAGTGGGAAAACAAACTCCCAACAGCTGAATATAGGCTCCGCAAGGCGTGCGCTCTATAAATTCAGCGTCTATAGCCAGTGAGCAAGTTTAGCCTAATGACAAATTAATATACTTCGCAATAACATGACAACATAAATGAAAGTAAGAGAAACAAGCTCCCAATGGTTGAATATAGGCTCTGCAAGCAGAGCGCTCTATGTATTCAGCGTCAGCAGCCGGTGAGCAAGATTAGCCAAACAACAGTAAAAAACTGCTGTGAGTCAGTCACCACGTGCAAACGCTAAGCTGAGATAGACGTTTCTAGCTGGTGAGCAAAATATACACACTTCACATTAACAGCTGCAAAAGGCGAACAGACAACATTATTTTCTGCTGCTCGACTGAATTCTAACTTAAATGCATTTACCGAAGGACACAGCGAAATGCTGGAGCCAGGGATGCACAGCAGCCAGGGGAGGTTAGTAGAATAAAGATGGTGCCTCCTTGAATGAGGTAGCTATATGGAGTGGGGGGCGGAAGTTAGGCAAGAAGGGGGAAGGGGTGAGTGAATAGAAAAGGAAGGAGAGTACATACCGAGTCCAGCTACAGAGTTGTGGTTGAGAGAAAAAAAGCTACAAGAGAGACAGTTCCGGAGGAAGAAAGGTAGCAGAATGTAGGGAGAGTGGAGTTAGGAATCTAGGATCAGAGAGGGAATAGTATGTTAAGAGGAAGGGAGAGTACGGCCAGGTATGGAAGGGATAGGTGGGAGGTGAGAGACAAGAGCCAAGTGAAGGAGAAAGAGTGGGAAAACAATCAGTAGAGAGTGAGAGCAGAAGGTAAGTTTGCTGAGATGTGAAGTAGGTTGAGAGATTGACAGAGAAGTACAGTTGTAGGTAGGGATATAGAAGAATGACAGCAGGAGAAAATAGTAGGTTGTGAGAGGGATAGAGATGGGTGTTTGCTGAGTGGAAGAAAACTGTGGAAAGGTAGTCCTGAGAGAGAATAGTAGGGGAGAGGGCAGTAGAGGATGAGCAATGGAACTAAGTAGGTAAGATGAGGAGGTGAGTGGCAGGAGAAGCAGGGACAGTATGAAAATAGAGGAGCGCCACCTAGTGGGCAGTTAGGTAGAAACAACACAGTCTCAATATCCAGTTAGGTGGAGGGAGCTAATTGTGAGACAGTAAAAGTGTAGAAATACATAGGGAGGGCAGGGTTGATCAAAAGACAAGAAAAGGGGTGAATGGGGGAGTTTTGGCTGCAGGCTAACCTGGCAGGAAAGCACGCTGTGACCTACTAGTAATTGTTTACTACCTGAAATCTTTACAAGGTTATGAATAACACATACCTTCAAAGAAAATTCCTTGCTGGGAGCAGATGGGATTTTAAATTGGTTTAAGAATGTCCTTGGTTGTGGTTTCTTTAGTGTGGCCTACCAGTAGGGAGTTTTCAGAAGGGTAGAGCAGGATGGGCAGGATCACAAGTTTCCAAGAAAGTTCCTTGCTGGGAGCAGATGGGATTTTAAATTGATTTAAGAATGTCCTTGGTTGTGGTTTCTTTAATGTGGCCTTCTGGTAGGGAGCGTTCAGAAGGGTAGAGCAGGATGGGCAGGATCACAAGTTTCAAAGAAAGTTCCTTGCTGGGAGCAGATGGGATTTTAAATTGATTTAAGAATGTCCTTGGTTGTGGTTTCTTTAATGTGGCCTTCTGGTAGGGAGCATTCAGAAGGGTAGAGCAGGATGGGCAGGATCACAAGTTTCAAAGAAAGTTCCTTGCTGGGAGCAGATGGGATTTTAAATTGGTTGAAGAATGTCCTTGGTTGTGGTTTCTTTAGTGTGGTCTTCCGGTAGGGAGCGTTCAGAAGGGTAGAGCAGGATGGGCAGGATCACAAGCGTAGGACACAGTGAAACGCTGGAGCCAGGGATGCACAGCAGCCGGGGGAGGTTAGTAGAGCCTGCTGATACTCTGACATCAGACGGTAAGAGTTCTACACTTCCACTGTCAGGATCACTTATGATAATAAGCAACAAACACAGGAAAGAAATTAATACTTACATGGCTGTAGTCAAATGTATGCTAACAAACTAACAGTGATGGCAGTACTACAGACAGTACAGCAATACACACAACAGTCCTGACACCCACATCACACATATGGTTGAAACATATACATTTTTTGAACTGTTCATCACTACTGACAAAGAAGATATTTGGCTTACCATGTGCAGTTGATGCTATGCTTCCCATGGATGATGGTCCTGGAAGATGTTAAGTAAAAGGTAAGGGCATCATCACAATTAACAGTAACACAGGGAGTTAAAATGTTTTGCCAATTATATGCCCATTAACAGTACTTTTAATAAGAACTTGGCTGACAAGTCCAACTTAAGCCCATGTGTAATCAATCAGAATGTGTTACTGTAGCAATCTGCAACCTTCCTTCAAACAAATTTATTGTTAATCAGAACTTAAGTATTGCTGTCAATATTTTACTATACAAGAGTATTTAACAATTGATATACATACGCCTACCTGGAAGCTCCTCCTGGGACATAGGTTCATAGGTGTTTATTAGGCTAACGACCACAAGGGCCTTTTTAAGCCTAGCCATCCATCCCAAAACTCTGACAAGTTTTGATACCCTTAATAAGTGTAAGCAGGGGTTTGGGGGATGAAACATTGCATTATGGGATCATAGGAAGTTACTAGGCTATTGGGTCTGAGGCCGCTATAAGCCTAGCCAAGAGTTTAGCCCTTGTTTAGACAAGTTTGCACTCAATGCCCATATCCCTGTCTAGCAGGGATGCAGGTGGAATCCCAAGGGTGTATTTTCTGTTTCCCATCCAATTATCCAGGTTGCTCTTAAAAAGGCATAATGAGGTACACTGCTTGACTTTGAGAGGGAGTCTATTTCACAGATGGAGGAGTTTCTGGTACACAAATCTGTCCCGCCAACAAGTCCTATTGATGTCACAGTGTGCTGGTTACTTTACTGGAGCTTGACTTGCAGATATGTGGTAGTCCCATCAAGGCAGGGTCTGAGATTACTTTGTATGCCAGACAGAGGTCACCTCTGAGGAGTCTGTATGAAACTCAGTAGAGGGACAGGGCTTGATCGTCATATTCCACAGAATTCATTCTTTTAAAAAAATCCCATGAATCCCTACATAGGTTAGGTTCACTCATAACACGATTATTCAACTTAATGTCAAGAAAGTTGGCTAAAGAATATGTTATTTACCCCCTTGCATCCACAGCTGGGTGCATGGTTGGCTGTGAGAGATCCTTGTGTATTTTTGGTAACCCAAACATTACTGGGATTCTTGGGTGGGTCATGTTTAAGAAATTATATTCATCAGTAGAAATGCTTCCTTCTATAAACAAGTCTTGCAGATACCCTTTCACCTTCCTATAGGCCCCATTCAGTTCATTCAATGAAGATCTTATATACGTCTTACCCAGCAAGATTTTTCTTTTTCAATTAAACATTGTTTTTTCATTTGTGGATTCATTTGCTTAACCTGCATTTACTGGAAGACCTTCCATGAATTCCATGGAATATGGCGATCAAGTTGTATTTATCACAATCGATATTAAAGATTTATACACAGTTGCACCTCATGGTTTGGGCACTGAATGGTTTTGTGAATATTTATTTGACAAGGGTCTCCTACAGACCCTGATTAATACCTATGAACAACTGAATGAATTGGTATTAACTAACAATTTAATTTTCTTTGAAAAGGAATTTTTTACAAGTTGAAGGGGTAGCTATGGGTCAGCATGTGGGGGACTTTATGCAAATATTGTGATGTTACAATGGAAGAAAAAATATTTATATAGTTCCCCATTTTTTGGCTATTGCCAGATGTATACTTGTTTCTTGGATGACATCTTTATTTATTGGAATGGCCCTGAGGGGGAGATTGGTGCCTTCTTGGAATATATTAATCATACTACCTCTTTTTTATAAAACAACCTAGTACTGAGCAGGAGTGAGAGTGAGAAAATAACAGAAGATAACAATCCAAGATGTAAAATCCATGTAGTTTATTGCAGACAAGAACAAACGGATAAGCGCTTTCACTGTATCAGCTTCTTCAGATCCATGAAACAAACCTCCTAACACAAACTAGTTATATATTAAAAGCACACTGAGACAATTAAATAATTAACCTATCAAGAAGATGATCCAACACAAACCTATATTTAAAGGCATAGCAAACTGCAAAGAACAGAAAAAGAACAGAAAAAGAGCTCACTACAAGAATATGAATGCATAAAATAACTTAAAACATCCGTAAAATGACTTTAAACACTCCATAGAATATATAAAATATTTTCCAAAACACATAAACTAATACATGAAAAAATTTTATATATAAATACATAAAAAACTTTGAGACATAAGGACATAATGTAGGCATACGCATATAAGTAATTACAAATAGTCACTTTACATGCCTGCACTGCCTTAGGCTAGGTATTATGGATGCCCTTTCATTTAAACCCAGTCCCCTATCAGCCCTTAAAAGTGTTATCCAGTCACTCTCTTCAGTGTATATCCTAACATCACCACCCCTCTGATTTGGGGTGATGACCTCTAACACTCTAAACAAAAACTTGTGGTCATGACCATGCGTGACCATGTGTTTAGCTAAAGCATTATGCAATGTACCCTTTCTAATGTGGTAATTATGCTCTCTCATCCTATCTCTGAGTGGGCGGTTGGTCTTACCCACGTAGAAAGAGGAACACAACTGACACACTGCCAAATAGATGACATGTACGGTCATACAATTCGCCTCCACTTTAGTATAAAAAACTCTTCTCAAATCAGGATGAAAAAACTCCACATTGCTGTCTATAAAAGGGCAAAAGTTGCAGTGACCACAGGGTCTGGTACATCCTACCTTTTTAGGATGTCTATCATGTCTTGGATAGCACAACATCCTTTTCAAGTTGTTCTTATTCCTAAAAAGAAAACGTGGAGCTTCACCTACTATCTGCCTAAGGTCATCATCGACCTGCAGGACACCCCAAAACTTACTGACAATCTCCCTGATTTCAAACTGATCTGATGAAAAAGTTGTGGAGAACTTAACACAGCGATCAATCTTTTTATCCCCAGCAACACTAGGATATATGGGTCCAAAATAAGGACTGGCTACAGTCAAATGTAGATTGTGTACTTCATCCAGATGGTGGTTGACCTCGTTCACATTATACCCCCTTTCTGTTAACCTCCTTGGCAAGTTATCTAATTCATTGGTAAACCCTATATCCATAGGGTTTAACCTTGAGGCCCTAATTGCCTGTCCTTTTATAATATTCCTAAATATGAACGGTGGATGCATGCTCGTTCTCATAAGTAATGAGTTACAGTGACAGGTCTTACGAAAAACCCCTGTATTGATAATATCATCTGGTAACCTTTCAACAAACAGATCCAAAAACTCAATCTTATGCTCAGAGAAATGCATAGTAAACTTGAGGAAGGTAGTTAGATTGTTCATCATTATATACATAGATTACAACTGTGTCAATGTCCCTTTCCATAAAACAAAAAGGTCATCCACAAACCGCCGATAAAATACTACATGCTCTCTGAACAATGTTTGACAAAACAACACATGTTCCTCACAATGGGCTAGAAATATGTTAGCGTAGCTGTTCGCACAAGGTGTGCCCATGACTACGCCATCACATTGCCTGTAAATAACATCTCTGAACATAAATAAGTTATTTTCAAGAACCAGTTCTAGAAAGTGTGTTATCAAGTCAATCTTAACATCCAAGTGATCACTATGCTCCTTTAAATATTCTGAAACATAGGTAAGTCCTAGCCCATTCTTTTACAGTTATATGGATTTTACATCTTGGATTGTTATCTTCTGTTATTTTCTCACTCTCACTCCTGCTCAGTACTTGGTTGTTTTACAAAATCTTTTATATTTGTCTGAGCAGGGGCCTTTACCCGTGAAGCAGCGATTTGTCAGACTTATTTATTTGCACTTTTGTTTTGCTGCTGTCAGTAGTGAGTTTATTGCTGGATCATGGCCAATATTGAGTTGGATTATACTCCTAGAGGTGAAGACCGTAGGAAAGAGGCACTTCAGTCGAGGTTTCAACAATATTTAAAAGGTACTGTTAATGCTTCCTGGTATTTTGAGAGTGTTGCTGTATCTGATGATGTCACAGAGGTGACGGTGAACACTGAGAAGCTGCGCAGGCTTCTTGACACTATGGAGAAGGACTTTATGAAGTTAAAATGTTTCCAAATGCAACAATTACATTTCTAGTTCTGTTTGGATAGGAATATTATTTCCAGAGGGCTTCGTGTGTTTACGATGCCAAGTCAGGGGAGAGAGTATCCAGATTTGCTTGCACAGTGGCAACGTTTGAATATCGAGGTAAGCAGGAAATATCTGCAGCTCCACATTGACTTTTTTCATCCAGAGGAAGCTAAGTTAACTGACAGTATTAATATGACACAACAAGCGCTCTTTGGTGAATTCCCTAGTGAAGTAGTACAACCACTCTTCGAGAATGTATTGGACAGTGTGTTAGCGTTTGAACGTAAACTACTTCAACAGAAAAGGCATAAGGCTACTAGGGACATTACGGATTTTAAACTGGGCCATGTGTTTATGTAGCCCAGAAATGGTAATAATACCATTACTCCCTCTACTGTTTATACAAATAGGAGGCATGGTTCTGATAAGTTTGACCATGACCCTATTACTAAGGACAATAATAATGTGAACATTAATGTAAATACTAGGACTTTGGAAGCTGAAGTTGTTGGTACTGTGACTAAATGTAATAATGTTGTTAATACAGAGTCTCATAGGTCTGAAGTTTGTATAGAGAACACTACAGGAAAAGATGTTGGTGGTCCCCTGATTAGAGGGGAATCACTTGTCAATGAAGCCTTTGTGCATGATTATAATGACTCTAATGATGTCATACATATTATACATCCTAGTATGCAGCCAGGCACTAATCTATATCCTGAACTGTGCATTAATAAGGATAAACCCACATCTTTGGCTGGCAAATCTGAAGTTGTGGTGAGACCAAAGATAAGGGCAGAGCAAGTAGATTCAAGTAGTAATATTAGCTGTGATTTGTCTTTTCCTCTACCTACACGCCTGGAGAAAGGCCCACGGAGGTCACACTCCATGAGTCGAGGCAGACAGAAAAGAAAGTCTTCAGGGGAACCCTTATCCCATCAGACCCTGAAAAAGATGTGGACCAACAAACATTAGTTCACAATATATCTCAAGTGATACTTAGTATTGATGACATTAGGCTGTTGAGTAAAGGGTTGAATTTTATTCCAAAGACACAGAGTAGGTTAACGGATACTATTACAGACCTTAAATTGTTTTGCAGAAATGTTATGTTAAAATATATGTTTAAGGGCTCCAGTAATTAATCAGCTGATAATAGGGAGTTCATATTTAAGAATTTGAGTGAGTTTGTGCCCACCAATCATCCTTTGCTTGAGGCTTTCTTAAAACTAATGGAAGATGAATTATATAGCTTTTACGACAGCAAGAGAGATAGGAGACCTACGAGGTCTGATAACCTTACTTATAAGGAGAGGTTAAGCTTAAAGAAATTACAAGATGACTCCACCATCATTATAAGGCCAGCAGACAAGGGTCGTAGGATTGTTGTTATGGATACTTCGCATTATAACACAACCATGGAAATGATGTTGCTTGATAAGTTTTATGAAGTGATTACAGTGGATGATGTTAATGATATTATTAGGTATGTTGGCTATACACTTTTGGATATTTTTAAGAGTAATTTAATAGGGAAGGAGTTATATGAATACCTTTGCATCAGGGTGCCTGTTATTCCTGTGATACATGGGCTATCCAAGATACATAAAGACCCTAAAGACCCACCCATGAGACCAATTGTTTCTGGTCGTGGGTGGGTAATTGAGCATCTATCTGTCTTTATAGAAAAACATTTAAGGCAAGTTTTGAATAATAATACTTTTGTATTACGAGACTCTATGCAGTTCTTAATAGACCTCTATGAATGTATTAAACAACAAGGAACTGTTGCAGACTATATATTTGTAACCTTTGATGTGCAGTCCCTTTTTACAGTTATACCAAATGGGCTAGGACTTACCTATGTTTCAGAATATTTAAAGGAGCATAGTGACTACTTGGATGTTAAGATTGACTTGATAACACACTTTCTAGAACTGGTTCTTGAAAATAACTTATTTATGTTCAGAGATATTATTTACAGGCAATGTGATGGCGTAGCCATGGGCACACCTTGTGCGAACAGCTACGCTAACATATTTCTAGCCCATTGGGAGGAACATGTGTTGTTTTGTCAAACATTGTTCAGGGAGCATGTAGTATTTTATCGGCGGTTTGAGGATGACCTTTTTGTTTTATGGAAAGGGACATTGGCACAGTTGCAATCTATGTATACAATGATGAACAATCTAACTACCTTCCTCAAGTTTACTATGCATTTCTTTGAGCATAAGATTGAGTTTTTGGATCTGTTTGTTGAAAGGTTACCAGATGATATTATCAATACAGGGGTTTTTCGTAAGACCTGTCACTGTAACTCATTACTTATGAGAACGAGCATGCATCCACCGTTCATATTTAGGAATATTATGAAAGGACAGGCAATTAGGGCCTCAAGGTTAAACCCTATGGATATAGAGTTTACCAATGAATTAGATAACCTGACAAGGAGGTTAACAGAAAGGGGGTATAATGTGAACGAGGTCAACCACCATCTGGATGAAGTACACAATCTACGTTTGACTGTAGCCAGTCCTTATTTTGGACCCATATATCCTAGTGTTGCTGGGGATAAAAAGATTGATCACTGTGTTAAGTTCTCCACAACTTTTTCATCAGATCAGTTTGAAATCAGGGAGATTGTCAGTAAGTTTTGGGGTGTCCTGCAGGTCGATGATGACCTTAGGCAGATAGTAGGTGAAGCTCCACGTTTTCTTTTTAGGAATAAGAACAACTTGAAAAGGATGTCGTGCTATCCAAGATATGATAGACATCCTAAAAAGGTAGGATGTACCAGACCCTGTGGTCACTGCAACTTTTGCCCTTTTATAGACAGCAATGTGGAGTTTTTTCATCCTGATTTGAGAAGAGTATTTTATACAAAAGTGGAGGCGAATTGTATGACCGTACATGTCATCTATTTGGCAGTGTGTCAGTTGCGTTCCTCTTTCTACGTGGGTAAGACCAACTGCCCACTCAGAGATAGGATGAGAGAGCATAATTACCACATTAGGAAGGGTACGTTGCTTAATGCTTTAAATAAACACGTGGTCACGCATGGTCATGACCACAAGTTTTTGTTTAGAGTGTTAGAGGTCATCACCCCAAATCAGAGGGGTGGTGATGTTAGGATATACATTGAAGGAAAAGAGAGTGACTGGATAACACTTTTAAGGGCTGATAGGGGACTGGGTTTAAATGAAAGGGCATCCATAAAACCTAGCCTAAGGCAGCGCAGGCATGTAAAGTGACTATTTGTAATTACTTATATGCGTATGCCTACATTATGTCCTTATGTCTCAAAGTTTTTTATGTATTTATATATAAAATTTTTTCATGTATTAGTTTATGTGTTTTGGAAAATCTTTTATATATTCTATGGAGTGTTTAAAGTCATTTTACAGATGTTTTAAGTTATTTTATGCATTTATATTCTTGTAGTGAGCTCTTTTTCTGTTCTTTTTCTGTTCTTTGCAGTTTGCTATGCCTTTAAATAGAGGTTTGTGTTGGATCATCTTCTTGATAGGTTAATTATTTAATTGTCTCAGTGTGCTTTTAATATATAACTAGTTTGTGTTAGGAGGTTTGTTTCATGGATCTGAAGAAGCTGATACAATGAAAGCGCTTATCTGTTTGTTCTTGTCTGCAATAAACTATGTGGATTTTACATCTTGGATTGTTATCTTCTGTTATTTTCTCACTCTCACTCCTGCTCAGTACTTGGTTGTTTTACAAAATCTTTTATATTTCTCTGAGCAGGGGCATTTACCTGTGAAGCAGCAATTTGTCAGACTTTTTTATTTACCTCTTTTTTATGTTTTACACACATCATTAATAATAAGGAGATCTCATATTTGGATGTATGGCTTATGAAATATATTAATAGAGTATTTTAGTCTCAAATTTATAGAAAGGAGACATATTCCAATAAGTTTTTGCATTACAATAGTGTACACCCATATAAACAGTAAAGAGCAGTTGATAAAGGGCAATTTGTTAGAACGGCCCAGATGGTCAGCATGATTGAGACATTCTTAGATGAATGTAAAGTTTTGAAAGAAATGTTTATAAAAAGAGGTTACCCAATTAGCTTAATGAATGGAATTATGATTAAGGTTGCGAACAAGCATGCAAGGGGTCATTTTCTTCCTGTTCTGAGTGGATCATGGCCTCCCTTTGGGGTTGATGTTATTAGTGGAGATTTTATAAAACAAGATAATGCTTGTTTTAATGAGGAGAAAAGAGAGAATGTTGGAAATTTTCAGTGCATGTTTATCCTGACCTTTAATATAAATAGCTGTCAGATTGCTGATATTTTATTTAAGAATTTGGTTATTTTGAATAATTATAAGGACATTAGGGATTGTTTTGGTGAAAAACCTAATATAGTGTACCAGAAAGGAAGTAATTTAGAAGGTATTTTAGAATCTGATGTGAAGAGTCAACAACAGGGTGTGATGAAAAAATGTGGCGCTTCTGCCTATTGCTCCTATACGTTGGAAGGGAATTGCTTTAAGATTAACAAAATGGAGTTTAGGTTAAATGGTAGATTTTCTTGTTACACATAGAGGGTTTTATATTGTGCACTATGTTCAGACTGTCCTTGTTTTTATATAGGTAAGACAGAAAGAAAATTTAGAAATAGAGTGTATGGACATCTTAGGGATATTAGGTTTCCTATTACATGATCAAAGACACTGTTCTTCAAATGCGTAAAAGTCGTACCGAAAACATCGAAAACACAGAACCGCAAATGGCCAAGTACGCAATTTTTTCCTAGGGAAAAAATTCAGTTGGCCGTTCTCACGGTTTTCCCTGTTCCCCAATGTTGAGCAATCTCGTTGTTGGTATATTTAGTTGGGGTGAGGGGTGAAGCCCCCCACTTGATTATGATTGGGAAGTGTGTTTCGTTGGTTTACGGCCTCGAAAATTTTTTCCCTAGGAAAAAATTTGCGGACATGGCCATTCGCGGATATGTGATTTCGATGTTTTAGGTTTGGCTATTAGGCTTTCGAAGAACAGTGTCTTTGAATGTGTAATAAAGACCCGGGATATTAGGATAAAAAAAGAGATGAATGCTTTGGCTAAGCATTGTGTGGAAAGATCTGCCATTCTTTTAATTTTATCATACTTCATGTTGTTGAACTAAATGAGAGAGGTGGGCCATGGACACTTTTATTAGAAGAAAAGGAACTTTTATGGCAGATACGAGCTCCATTTCTTGTTTATTAAAGTTAAAGGCACTAGAGAGATAGTATATGTATTTAGTTAGAAAGAACTCCTTTTGCATATACTTATGTACACACACACACACACACACACACACACACACACACACACACACACACACACACACACACATATATGTGTGTGTGTGTGTGTGTGTGTGTGTATGTATATGTATATTTGTGTGTAAAAAACATATTAGATGTATACTTTGTTTTAAATCTATGAGGATATATATATCCATATATATTTTATGTGTTATATGTTATTTAAATTGTATGGTTTATTATATTCTTTATAATAATAGATGTGGTTTATTATATTCTTTATAATAATTGATGTATGGTGTTCTTTAAATACAGGGCAATGTTTTATTTAGGTGATTTTTATGAATGTAATTTGCCTATTTGATATGATTGTTTGAGCTGGTGTGTGTGTAGGTTTTTGAATTGTTTTTAATGGCTGTATTATGCATTTGTATGTGATGAAGTCCCTGAATAAGCAGGGATGAAAGCACTTATTTTTAAATGTTATTATTTTTTTCTTTTTCAATTAAATTGTTTTTTTCATTTGTGGATTCATTTGCTTCACCCACATTTACTGGAAGACCTGTTTCTGATTTATTTGTGGTTTCATCAGTGGTCTATCTGATTGTAAGATATATACATTTAGATACTTACAATAGTGCATGTACACTTCTGTTTGTTAGAATATACATAGTAAAATATATATGCTTAGATGATGTACATTTCTGTTTGCTAGCATATATACATTAAAGGGTTAAGCTTTTCTTAGTTTGAAAAATAAATGCATGCTTTGGCATCCTACTGTGTGTGATACAAAATGTTCTGTGCTTGGTCCAAGTTTCAAGTAGAACTACAGATAAGAATGCCTCTCTGCTTCCTAATTACCAGGTGCTAGGATGAGTGGAGACAGGAATAACTCCTTAAATTAATTCACCTTTAAACAAAACAAAATGCAGCTTATTAATAGACTGTATGACATCAGGCAAATACCAAGGTACTTATAGGTTCATAGGTTACTACTAGGCTAACTGCCCTTGTGGGCCATTTTAAGCCTAGCCAATTACCCCATGTGAGAATTAAACCCTGCACCTTGTGTCTATAAGGTAAACAACTTAACCATTAGGCCACCCTCTCAACTGAAAAAAATCTTTTTACTGACTTTGTAAGTTCCCATCTGACTGCATTACATCAAAAGACTGCTTTCATAAACTGGATCCGAATGGCACAAAAAAGTGTATAAAAGGACAGTGAAATTGAATGGTGTTAGATATATTTTTTCTTAGATCTGGTAAATGCAGGAACACATTTGTTCTGAGGTAAATAGAGAATGGAAAGTTATCATCCACACTTGCAAGAAAAAAACTAAACCTGAGACATTAAAGATGTAAGCTGTAACAGTATAGTATGTGTTGTCTGTTACACAGATAAGTTATCTTATTAGTAACTGCACATAAGTTAATATAGGGCTGATAAAGTTAAGAACCTACAAGGCTCAGTGCATTAATCAGACTTTGGTTTCAGCAAGCAGCATCATCATCATAAATAATTTTTCAGACATTTTATTAATTTCCGTCACTATTACATTCATAACTAATGAGACAATTACACTACTAGATGGATAGCCTTGCTTTATTCCACATTTTATTTTTATTTCTTCCCAATCCAGCAAGTTACATTTAGTTTCATGTAGTTCCTTTCGTGAACTGATTTTATTACTTATAATAGTTTTTGCTTATATTATATGACTGAAACATTCCTCATAATGATTTATATTGATTATTATCATAGCCTGTACTTATACCCCTATCATAAATGTTACATCTAAATTTTTATTTATGATATCATCAATTACTTCTCTAATTATCCAGAATAACTCTTGACTTCCTTTATCTTTTCTTCCAAATATATTTTGGTCATATATTCTAGCCATCATTTTTTGTAACCTTTTTGTTATTATTCTCATGAACATTTTATAATCTGTATTATTCAGTGTTATAGGCCTCCAATTTTTTTATCTCCTGTTTATTTCCTTCTTTAAATATAAATTTTATAACTCCTGTACATATCTCTTTCTCTTCAATTACAGTTTCTAACCATTCATTCATAACTTCTATAAAAAATATTTTTTTGCCACTTCTTCATTTCTTTATACATACCATATTCAATTTCATCCAGTTCTGTTGTGGAATTCTTGTTAATATCATTTAGAATTTCATTCAATTCTTTCATAGTTATTTTTTGTTCTAAATATTCATTATCTTTGTTGTTTAATTATTCACCACTATAAATTTGTTCTATGTTTTCTTCTCTTTTAACAAATCATTCCAATACACATTCTTTAATTATTTCATATAGTCCTTCTTGCTGTCTTACTTGCTTACCTTCCTTATTCTTTAATTCTCTTATTATTTTTCCTTCTTTTATTATTTTGTTCAAATATGGTGCCACCTCTTCATTTTTTCCTTGTAAACAATATTTTTGTTTATTTAACAAGTTAATTTTAATTTGATTCATTTTATATATTTATCTTTCTTTTTCATAAAATGCAATTTTCTTCTCTAATAAGTCCTTGAATGTTTCATGATTTAATACTTTATATCTCTCCTTGGGTATATATCACCACATAGAATGGTGATAAGTGTGAATGCCCTTTGTTTGAACCAAAATTCTGAAAGCCCTAAACCGCTAAGTTACAGAACATTGATTTTTTTTCCATGGAAAAAAATGGTGGGCCATCTTTGGGGCTTTGATATTTCCTCCTCTGTAGTGTGATCTTGGAGTTGGTATATTTAAGTAAGGGTGGTGTGGGGGGCACATTCCCCCCATGTTGGGGGGTGTAGGGGTGAAACCCCCCAGTTCCATTTGTTTTACAGTTGTGATTTTTTTTACGGAATAGTGATTAATCGCTGTTCCATGAGTTTGCTGTTTAGAATTTTCAGAATTTTAGGTTCGAACAAAGAGCATTTGAACTTATCACCATTCAATGTGGTGATATAGATCCTCTCTCCTTTTCTTTTCTTTTCTTTTCTTCCTTATACATTCTAAAAACACTTTTCTATACTTCTCTTTAAATTTAAGCCACCAAACAGTCCAATTCTCATAAAACTCTCTCATACTCCATATGATTTTTCCATAATTTTATACGTTCTTTCTCTTCTAAATATAATTCCTTTTCATTAATTATCTTTATTCCTTTTCTTATTCTTATATATTCTCAGTTTTCCTGTACTTTAACCCATACAGCCACAGAATCCAAAAATCAAGCATACTTAATTCCTTTTTCTTTAAGTTTTAAACTATCAGATATTAAACAAAATAATCAATTTCTGTCCTAATTTCATTCCTTTTGTAGGTCCAGTCGTTATTATCCCATACACTTAACTTTCCACTTCTCATCATTTTTTTAACCATTTTAACATCACAATTGCTCTTATTTTTTTCTTAAATTACAATTAAAATCACTCACCACTACAATATCCATATTTACACAAACATATTCAAGAATATTTTAAAACATTATCTCACTCTCTTTTTTTTTTGTTACATATGTATATAAAGCTATAATTCTATACACATATTTTTTTCTATCTCAAGTCTATTACAGTCATTCATCCTAGTTCCACTGTGGTTACATCTAATATTTTAATGCTTACATATACATATGCCTGAGCATGCTTCTTTTCACTTGTTCCAAACTACTACACCGTTCCAAAGTTTTTCAATTTGTGTTTTTTCTTCCTATGTTAATAATCTGATTTCTTCTAAAAATATGTGCGTCTACTACAGCACACCATTGCAATATATCTATTCTCCTCTTAATATTTTTCGTACTGTCACATTTGAAGCTATTTTCAGCTTTTAACAACAGCTAGTATAATTTATATTTTATCCCTTTACTTTCTCATTTTCTCGAAGCATTATATTTTTGAATTTTGTTTTCCTTTCTTTAACTTTTTTCCCTATCAAATTATTTAATTTCTTACTGTACACCAGTCAACTTCTTAATCACCTGTCTCCTCTGTTTTTTTTCCTTTGTTACTTTCTTCAGATTCATGTACAAACTCTTTATCTTTCACATCTTTTTGTACATTTCCTTATACAACACATTCTTCTATCTCTTTCTCCTGTTTAACTTCATTTTAATTTTCTTGCACATCCATTTCACATTCTAGCCATGAATGCCTTGTATTGCCACATTTTTTGCACTTTAAAATCACATTTTTTTGCATTCCACCCTGTTTTACCACATGAATAACATGTCTATCACATTCATTGATTAAATGATATTTTTTTCCACAAAAATAACAAGTCATTGGTTGACCCCTGTATTTCACAAAACCTCTATTACCATGAGCATTAATAATTCTAGGTACATGCATAACATTAACATTTTTCATTTTCAGTTTTAGTCTACATTCCCATTCCCCCAGTCCCTAGACCTCTTTTATCATAGAGTTTTGTAGTGTCCATTACTCCTTTACATATAGTTAAAGGTTCTTTCTGTTCTTTTGCTTAAACATTAGTTCTAAACTGGATGACTATTATTTTTTTGTCTGTAAAAAGCTTGCAGTACATATTCTGACTATGGATAAATATTTTTCTTTTGTTCATATGCACCCCAAAAAATTCCATGGCCTGCCTAGTCTCAAATATCAAGTCACAAAAAGTCTATTAATTAAAATAAATGCTCTTATCTCTTTTGATTTGACAAGCAGAGGTGCTATGACAGAGCCCCAAACCTCACACCTGTCCAAACTTTCTTCTTTTTTACTTCTCACATGTACTGTATACTTTTTTGTTTATTTTATTTCTTCTTTCCTCTTTGTTCCTTCTCCAGTTTGTGCATAAGTATTTGTCTCTGAAACTTTTCTGGCACAGTCTCTTCTTCTCCTTTTTTTCTTCTATTATTTCCATGACTCTCCATGAAATTGCTGCTCCATTTTTTGGCTCACTTTGGTTTACTATTTCTTCCAAATAATCATCCTGCAACCCTACTGATTGGAGGGTTGTAATTAAGCATTTTTCAGAGGTAACTGTCTCGCCTTCAAACAATCTCCAATGAAAGTTTTCCTATGAATTCATCTTTGTTTCAGCCACAGTCTCTTTTGTCTCCAATTTCACTGTTGTTTCTGCACCCATATCATCAGAAAAAACTTCTAGTAGCAATACTACCATTTTACCTACTTTTCAGCAACTTTCACACCTGTTTCAGCAAAAGCTGAATCAACCATGTTTTCTCATTGTCCCTCCTAGCTGCCGCCATGCCTGGACAGGAAACAGGAAGTCAGGATGTATAATACACAAACTCTTCCCATGACTACCAAGAGGAGGTTTTTTTATTGATATATACATTACATATTATTTACATATTTACACTATTTACATCTATTTACAAATCTCCATACATTATAAACTTCAATTTAAAATTTCCGCCCCACTCTTCTATCCACAACCAAAAGATTATTTTCTTCAAAATTTTTGTCATAGTCCATTTTCCATTGTATTTAATTTCATTTAGTCTCTTGTTCCATATAGTCCATGAAATACAAAATATTATTATATATTTTCTTCACTTCTTTCTGTTTTTGTGCACCATAATAACCAAATTATGTTATGTCCATATTTATTTGCTCAAATTTTAACAAACTTTTAACCCTATTATGTTTACATATTTCTTTCTACAAATTATTAACTCTTTCACATTTCAAAAACACATGCTCAGTAGTCTCAGACGCTCCACATTTATTACATATTCTATGTTGCTTTTTTGTATGACATATTTGCCTTAACCTGCAATTTTCTAATAGACAATCTCCATAAAAATCATTAGATTATTTAATATTTAATAGTTATTATATCTCAACATTATGGCCTTTTTCACATCTGTTCCTAAATCTTTCCATGGATCAGTGCAATAAAATACTTTCATAATACTTAAGTACCATTCCTTTCTAGTTTTCTCACATATATTCTTTTTTTATTTTCCATAACAAAATGTTTGTTTTGATACTCTTTCATTTCTTCATTCACAATGTTTTTACTTTTTTTTTAACTTTCTTTCCTTCTTACAGTTCTTTGTATTTATAATATAGTATAATTTCCATGAAGTTTTTGTTTTCTTAATAATTCATTTTAATACCTTATATAAAATTAAAGATGCTGCATGTACTATTGGGTTTATTAAACTCAAGCCTCCTTGCTCTTCTTTTATATATAGAATCCCTCTATGACTGGATTCAGTCTAGAATCTCATGTAAAAGAAAATAATAATCATCATTACTTCCTTTTCATACTTAATAGGAATCATATAGACGTTAGCAACATAAGCATTTTTTCCTATTACCATGGTTTGCTTTTTTCAATATGAAAATCTATATGATTTCCAAAAATTAGTCATATCCTTTATTTCTTTGAGTACATTATCCCATTATTGCCTGTATTTATTCCTTCCAAATATTATTCCCAATATATCTATGTATTTTCATTGAACTCAATACCTCCTATCATACCTTCAAAACCAAATCCTTTACTTTTAACTTTATTTATACTTAAACCATTTTAACTTATACTTACTTTTTCATTTACTTTTTCTATCCATACTTTATTTTTAACAATTAATACAATATCAGCTGCATAATTATACATCAAACTGCGGTGGTGGTGCTGCAGTAGCATTGCCGCCTCACAGTAAGGCGTTGTCTTGTTCGATTCTCAGCTAGAGCATCTTCTGCATGGAGACATGTGTGAATGGGCGTACCTTCCTTGAAGGTTGTGCCTCAGGGCTGGCAACTCGGCACGTAAAAATCCACTGCCAATCTTTAGCGGACCAGAGTTCCACTGTGGCGACCCCTAACTGGGAAAAGCCGAAAGACACAACAACAACAACAACATTAGCAGTTACACTTCCTTCATCATTTTGTATCCATCGCTACTTGACATTTTATTAATTTCCTTCAGTATTACGTTCATATCTAATGAGAAAATTACACTACTAGCTGGGCAGCCCTGCTTTATTCCATGCTCTATGTTTATTTCTTCCCCAATCCAGCCATTTACATTTAGTTTCACATAATTCCTTTCATAAACACATTTTATTACTTGTAATAGTTTTTGCTTACATTATATGCCTGCAAAATTCCCCATAATGATTTATACTGAATATTATCATAGACTTTACTTATATTGCCTATCATAACGTTCGCTTCTACATTTTTATTAATGATATCATAAACTATTTCTCTTATTATTCATAATAATTCATGACTTCCTTTTCCTTTTCTTCCAAATACAGTTTGGTCATACATTTTATCTATTTTTTGTCACGTTTTTGTTTTTATTCTCATACAAATGTTATAATCTGTATTATTCAGTGTTATAGGTCTACAGTTCTTTATCTCCTCTTTATTTTCTTTTTTAAATATACATTTTATAACTCCTGTACATATCTCTTTTTCTTTAATTCCAATTTCTAACCATTTATTCATAACTTGTATAAAAATATTTTTTACACTTTTTCATTTCTTTATGCATACCATATTCAATTCTGTCCAATACTGTTGCAGAATTCTCATTTATATCTTTTAGAATTTCATTCAATTCTTTCAGATATTTTTTGTTCTAAATACTCATTATCTGTATTATTTAATTTCTCACCTTTATACATTTGTTCTATGTTTTCTTCTCTTTTGACAAATAATTCCAATACATATACTTTAATTATTTTGTATATTCCTTTTTATTTTCTTATTTGCTTACCTTCCTTGTTTTTTAATTCTCATATTATTTTTCCTTCTTTTATCATTTTATTCAAATATGGTGCTACATCTTCTTTCTTTCCTTGTAAACAATATTTTTGTTTATATAACAAGTTAATTTTAATATGATTCATTTTATATATTTCTCTTTCTTTTTCATAAAAGGGATTTTTCTTCTCTACTAAGTCTCTAAATGTTTCTTAATATCTTCTATCTCTCTTTTTCTTTTCTTATTTTCTTCCTTATACATTCTAAAGCACTTTTTTGTATTTCTCTTTAAAATTAAGCCACCAAAGAGTCCAATTCTCATAAAATTCTCTATATTCATAACATTTTTCCATAATTCCATATGTTTTTTCTCTTCTAAATCTAATTTCTTTTCATTATTTTTGTATTCCTTTTCCTATTCTTATATACTCTTCATTTTCATGTACTTTAACCCATATAGTCGCATGATCTGAAAATCCAGCATACTTAATCCCTTTTTTATATAACCTTTAAACTATCAGATAATAAAAACAATCAATTTCTGTCCTAATTTCATTCGTTTTGTAGGTCCAGTGGTTATTCTCACACTTTTAATGTTCCACTTCTCATAATTTTTTAAATCATTTTACATCACAATTGCTCTTATTTTTTTCTTAAATTACAGTTAATATCACCCACCACCATAATGTCCATATTTGCACAAACATATTCAAGAATATTTTTAAACACCCTTTCTCTCTCTTTTTTGTTATATATGCATATAAAGCTATAATTCTATACACATATTTTTTCATCTCAAGTCTATTACCGTAATTTGTCCTAGTTACACTTTGGTTACATCTAATATTTTAATGCTTTCCTGACATAATATACATATGTCCGAGCACGTTTCTTTACCCATGTTCCAAACTACTGCAGCATTCCAAAGTTTTACAGTTTTATTCTTTCTTCCTCTGTTTATAATCTATCTTCTAAAACAATTATACATGCATCTACTGCAGCATACCATTGTAATATACCTATCCTCCTCTTAATATTTTTCATACTGTTCAAATTTAAAGCTAATATTTTCAGCTTTTAAGAACAGTTAGTATAGTAAAATGTTTATCCCTTTCCTTTCTTATTTTCTCTAAGCATTATATTTTTGAATTTTCTTTTCCTTTCTTTAACTCTTTTCCCTATCAAATTATTTTTATTTCTTACTGTGCACTAATCAGCTTTTTCCTCACTTGTCTCCTCTGTTTCTTTTCCTTGTTAATTTCTTTACCTTCATGTATAAGCTTTTTATCAGTTACATCTTTTTGTACATTTTCTTTTATAACACATTTTCTAGCTCTTTCTCCTGTATAGCTTCATTTTCATTTTCTTGCACATTCATTTCACATTCTAGCCATGAATGACCAGTATTGCCACATTTTTTTGCACTTTAAATCACATTTTTGTATCATGCCTGTTTTGCCACATAAATAGCATCTTTTTTATCACATTCATTGATTAAATGATAATTTTTTCCACAAAAATAAATATTTGGTTTACCCATGTATTTCACAAACCCCCTATTTCCATGAACACTAATAATACTAGATACATGCATAACATTATCATTTTCCATTTTTAGTATTACTTCATATTTCCTTCCCCTAGTCCATAGTTATCTTTCATCATATATTTGTTTCAACCTCAGTTCTAAACTGGATCAGTATTCTTTTTTTGTTTGCTTGTAAAAAGCTTCCACCACATATTCTGACCATGGATAAATATTTTTCTTTTGTTTTTATGCACCCGTCAAATTTTCCATGGCCTGTCCAGTCTCAAATATTGAGTCACAAAAGCCTCTTTGTTAATTAGAATAAATGCTCTTACCTCTTTTACTTTGACAACCAGAGGTTTTGTGACAGAGTCCCAAACCTCATACCTGTCCAAACTTTCTTCTTTTTTACTGTTCATAAGTACTGTATACTTTTTTTTGTTTCAACAGCCAAATGAATGACAGTTAGATGCACGGCAACCATAAAAACATTAATAAACAAGTGCGAGTAGGTAAGCACTTTCACCACTAAAATTGGCTTCTTCAGACCATATAGCTCACAAAAGCAAAAACAAGCATTTAAATAGATGATATCAGCTAATCACTTTTTAAATAAACCACTAAAATATACAGCAGTCACAGTGAGTGCTAAACCTGTGTCTTCCTACATTACCAGCTCGTAAGACCAGATAAAGCATGCTACATCATCAAATTCAGTAAGTAAGCTCTTAAAACAACAGGATTCCCATATTGCATGCATCAAAATTCAGAGTTGCTACAATTATAAATACACAGCATAAACAAAAGCATATAGCTCAGGAAAGCAAAAACAGACATTTAAATAAATAACATCAGCTACTCACTTTATATTTTTTTATCTAGTCACGGTGGTGCAGCAGTAGTGTTGTCGCCTCACACCAAGAGGTTCTCCTGTTTGAATCTCGGCTGAAGCGCCTTCTGTGTGGAGTCTGCATGTCCTCCCCATGGTCGAGTGGCATTCGAAAGACATGCATGAATGGGCGGGCCTTTGTTGAAGGTTGGGCATCGAGCTGGCACCTCGGCACCGTGAAAATCTACTGCCAATCATTAGCGGACCGGAGTTCCACTGTGGCGATCCCTAACCGGGAAAAGCCAAAGGAACAATAACAACAACAACTCACTTTATACTTTCTACAAAATAAGCCAGTAAATACACAGCAGTCACAGTATTTCAATCACTCAGTGCTGAGCCTGTGTCTTCCTCCATTACTAGCTTCACAAAAGCAGATAGAGTATGCTGCATCATCAAATTCAGAAAGCAAGTTCTTAAAGCAACAAAGCTCATATATTGCATGCATCAAGATCATTCAGAATTGTTACAATTATAAATGCATGATATAAAAAGCACCAGAATGAATGCTACAATCATAGTCACATCCATATATAAAATACAAAAATAATAAATAAATAATAAAAAAATAATAAAGTGAGTGAAATACTTTAATTTCACTTGTAGTTTGTTTATCACTACCTAGAGAATCATGTGGGATGTGGCCTACTCTGTCCCCTATATGTCCAGACAACCCCGTCATCCAGGTCCAGCTATATTTCCTATGTGAGTCTGGTAAGTCATTGCTAGTTTGCAAATGGGGGTGGATAATTAAGCTGTGTGTGTCACCATACTGCAAATGAGGTTCATCATGGCATTGCCCTGGCCGCCATTATTCCTATGTATTGATGAAATTCTTTACATATACCCTGCAATATTCTAACAATTCCTACTTGACTCTTTGTGGCAGTGGGTTGAGCCTGAAGAATGTCACAGCACATTTACTGCTGGACAGCCAAGGCCTTGCATGTCTTCAGAGTTAACTGTGACATATACCATTGCCCCTTTTGCACACTCACCATAACAGATACTGCTAACTCGGAAATGGTAGCATATTCTCGAATGTGATCTTGCTGTTTACAAGAGACTGGTGTTGAGCTATGCAGTGTCCCCCTTCAAGTTGCATTGTTATGTCATCATTGTGCTGATTTGTGAGACTGCATCACTGTCTATGAAATTATGCATCTGCTGCAGATTGGGGGCCTGCAAGTACACTTTGCAACCGTGTGCCACTATCCGCAGGGTCTGTCATGAATATGCAACTTATAGCATCATTGGCAACAACCACTGTGCTCTCAAGTTCAGTCTGTTGTGCTGGCACAGGGGAAGCATTTTGTTCTGGTGCTAAGACTATGAAGGAATAAGTAATGACTAGCTGAGACCTCTGACAGCCAAAAATTACTTGTCTATAAACAGATGATACAGACAGTCGCCATGCAAACCACATGAACTTTCTTGCATGCCTGATGTAGACAGGGCACCTGATGATGGAAAATATAATAGGATGTATATACGCAGCTATCCTGATTAGTATAGTTCAGTATAAAGTATTGCCATTACCTGTCCACTAACCTTCTTGCCTGCCACACTGTGACTGCTGCAGTGGTTTGAAAGGACTGGTGTCTATACTTCCTCTCATGATACCTATGGCATTACCATCTGCATCATAAACATCAGACCTTATGGAGAGAAGGTGCTCCTCATCAAGTGTTAAAGGTTGGAATGTGCAGCTGTGGGAAATTTCATTCTGCTTACCTTTTGTCTTTGCACATCCCACTAAGTCATTTGCTCTTTTTCTACACTGTGTCAATGCATGGTTTCTTCCCTATGGGAAATTAATGTAAGTCACAACTCAGTTCCATGCCTTGGCTCTCTTTTCCTGCTGTGGTCCCCTTTTCCCAAACTGACATTTCACATTTGTCATGTGAGCCTCTGTTAAGGTGTGATTCTCTTCAGGTGCGAAGTTATTTCTCTGGTCCTTTGATCCCTGCTGCTGTAACATGTTGTAACCTTAAAGCATTAACTGAGGGCCACAATTAAACCAGATCCACATATGACATCCACAGTAAAACAGCTTAATATTAGGTATTGCAAAAGTACATTGAGTATTATATTCGCAACTTGTAGTTATATATGTAGTGTTACCATAACCATGTTAACTCATTTTATGCTATTGGACTACTTCTCTGTAACAATTATAAAGGCCAGAAAGTACCAAAATACATGTACACAGCTGTTAAAAATGTCTCCTTTCACTTTCCCACTCCAGTGATTCTTAACATTGCAAAAAATATTTGTTTTGTCTTACCAGCAAATATGTGCTTCCAGGAAATTAATCTTAGCTGATCTTGGTGATTTTCTAATAATTTTAAAGTATTAACTCTTAATAATTCCTTTTAATTTGTTTGTGCTTTTCCAGACTGTCAGTGACAAATATGGCTCAGCACAATTGAATACAATTACATATTGGTATAAATTGAGGCTGATTTATGAAGTCCACATGCAAATGAAGCTGAACTTTATGAATTGCACTATAGCACAAGTGTCCATCCATTTCAGTATGCATAAAATGACTTTGGCTTCTCAGTGGAGAGTTGCTCTGAAGGGAGCTGTAATCAGAAATGTGCATCAGCTTATAGCAATTTTCAAGCACAGTAAATTATACCATAACATTTGGATATATAGTATATTAACAGTTAGAAGAATTTTACTCTAACTTACCACTACTCTATCCCTAAGCCTCATACAACACCTTATAAAGTGACTTACATGAAACTGGACACCAAAAAATGTTAAAAGTTTAGTAATAAACTGCTTTAACATTGGGAATGACTGCATCATAAAATCACAGGATACATTACCAACTTTAAGGCCATGCTATCATAACTGCTTACATTAATCATAAATAAATAAATACATGAATTAATAATTACATTCTGACAGCATTTTGAATAGATTCATGTGATTTGAAATGCTATCTCTCCAACACATATGCTTGTATTGCACTGCTGAAAATTTTCCATTCACATAACCAAAGAAGCAATAGGATTACCAAAAAAGTGTGGCTGTCTGCATTCCAGTCTGTAAAGCAACTTTGACACTGCTATCAGTTCTCCAGGTCCTACCAATATATATCTGCATGGGTTGGGTATGCTATCACACCTCAGTGTGTGTGGTTTACACCCTTATCCCCTGCCCTGCAATTGCATCTTTCACTGTCTCACTGGCAATTCATAGGATGGTATCTATGAAAGCCCAAGTCAAGCCACAAGCTTGTCTGAAAAAGAGATCAACATCTTTCTCTATCTGCTGCTAGAGTCATGCCAGCAGAAGTTGGATCAGGCTGTGGCCAGCACAGAATGAAAAAGTGGATACCTGGCAGGAGTTGAGGAGCACCTGTCATCCATGAAAGTGATTTCCCACTCTGGGCAGAAGAGTTGACACAGCAAGTAAGACAACTTACAGAGGCAGGAGAGAATATCAGAATTTTATAATAAATATTATTTCTTTTTTTCTCTGATGTAAAACGGGTAATGAATATGTAAGGATAATCAAATGTATGTATACAGCTATACCTAAGTTAATGCAGGTATGTGTATGCATGACTGACTGTATTGAATTTTATATTTAGTTGGTACAAAAATGTAAGAAATGCATAATCTTTGACCTATGCAGACAAAATAAATGAATGATGAGTTCATTTCCAGTGGCAGTGGCAGGCAGAAATAATGGTTTATTCTTTTAATGATGTATAAACTGCACAGTCTTCTAAAGTATGTAAGTTGTTCACAGAATACTTTATTGCACATACAAAATGGTTAACCAGAGCAATCCACACCTCAGGCAGAAAGAGGGTGGGAGACAAAGCAGCATGTGTAAGATCTGTTTACAACTTCTTGCTTGTTGTGTTCTCATTTCATTATACTTCCAACCAGGAATTGTATGCCTTACAGGTAGGTGAAACTGTATTAACTCAGGAAAACACAACTATGCAGTGTGCATCATACTGCAGATTCCAATGGTTATGTATAGGTTGTTGTTAAAGTTGGAAATGTATCGTTGCCATTAAGAGGAATGCAACAACAGCAACCCCTTCCCCCACCCTTGTCCAGACACCCGGGTGTCACTCAGTGTATCAAATCACTGGAACAGAGTGTATCTTGTAACACTTTCTTGAACAAAAAATAAAGAAGTTAGGAAATTAAATGACATATTGTCAGGGAATAAGCATAGTAGTCATTACTGCAAGTACTTTGCTTTAGTCAATTAAGGCCTACTGTACTGCTCATTTAATTAATGCATCCACTATATCACATGTACTTGGAAAAACAAAACAAAACAAAAACAATTACTAGAAAAAATGCATTCCACAGCTGTGCACACAGATATAGCATAGGTAAACAGGTATGCATTATTTTTCTTATTAGTTTCATAGTTGAGGAGGAGCACACCTCTAATAAGGAGCAGTCTCAGAGGAAGCTAAACCATCTGATAGAAGGTGCTTGTGAGTATTGCTCATTCAGCATCTTACTCTCCTTACAGTTCTTTACTCTACTTGTCACTATCACTAGTGCTACCCCCCTCTGTAGCTCTCCTTGAATTTCACTTCCTTTTTTAATTTTCATTAACACCTTCTGCTCTTTCTACTTGACATATTACTACAACCAGTCATATATCCTTTCTATTTAAACCTATATCCTGCTACATATGGAACTACTCTGTTTCTTAAAAATAGTACCCTAGCACTAAAAGTGTTATCATTATTGTAAATACTGTATATATGACTATTAGACTTAGGGGTGAGTCACTATTTTCTCTCCTTCAACATTAGTATTATTGCATGGTTAAGATTATAGAACTAGGAATCCTCACTGTTTTGACTATATTCTATTGTATTTGCTTCTATACTATTACTAAGCTATTTTAGCTCTCTTACATGCCTATAATACTGTATCCTATTGTGCTTTTTTTTGATGTACCTTGTTATGTTATGTTTGTACTAGTACATAGTGGAGCTTTTCTCCTCGGGCCTCTGCTGAAAATGGACATATATCCAGCCAGACTAGCCCGGTCAACAAATGTAAAATAAAATAAAATAAGTATAAAAAAGACAGGCATGTGTTATCTGTTCCATTCTCTAGCTAAAAAGGTAGGACTGTGTTACAGTTTTTGTTGTACTCTTACATATATAAATGGTAATCAGAAAACAGCACAGATAATTAAATAAATGTAAGTAATCTTTGCATCACAGTCTTTTGTAATACCTTTTAATGAATGTATTATGTAATACGACTTCATGCAGTAAACCTGTGCAATAACTGTTTACTATTGACTACCAATAAAAAACTGCAACAGCAACTTATGAGTCCATCTTGTCTCCATTTGCATCTCTTTTTCTCTATTACTTTATTCATTTATTTTACTTTTTTATTGTTTTTCCCTTTTATGTTCTTTTTATCCACAGCTCCAGAGATCCTAGGGGTAGACAAACATCATACCTCCCAGGTCAGGGACTGCTCACCATCTCCATCTGTCCACCTGGGAATGTTTTCCTAGGGCTGGAGTAGTGACTCTGGTTTTGTGGGCACCCTGGCTGATGTAGTCTTGAAAGCCATGCATGGCATGAGCTTCATGACTTGGTTGAGTATGTGGTTGAGTGGAGAGCAGAGAGACACCTTCAACCCATGCTAGACATCCTTCATTGGATTACAGACTTGCTGATCCAGTTGGCTCTGTCTATTAAACCACTGGAGGACTCAGTCGTCCCAGTCACTAGGGTCCCCACTGCAGGTCTATCATATTACAGATCTTGTGGATCAGGGTGAGACCTGCTGCGTCACCTCCTCATCCTCCATCTTTGGTATCTGGCTGCCACCTGTATGCTTTTCTCCCCACCATTGTCAGCCTGCCATAGTGTTCCTGTCTGTTTGTCCTGTATGTTTTTTTCTGTTGAGTGCTTTCCTTAACTCTTCCCTAATCCAATCTCCTATACTCTCTTTCCTTCTTCCTTCCCCAACTTCCCTGTTACATATTTATATATATAAATAAATAAATAAATAAAGGTGGGGTGTATCCCCAAAAAACAATACAACTCCTCTCCCACCTCCTCTAGTAAAAATCTCTTGTTGTTTTCCTTTTATGTACATCATGGCTTCTCTCTCGCCTCCATTTCTGCCTGCCCTATCTTCCCCTGTCCAACCTTATAATGACCTTCAATTAAATTAAATTCAACTTTATTGTCATATGTATTAGAGAGAGTGTCTCAAAGTACAATGAAATTCTTATTTTGCAAATTCTCCAGCAACATATAAAAACACAACAATTAAGAGACATAATCTAAGACAACAACTAGACAATAATATAAATACCAATATCGGTAAATATATATAACTGTGCAAAAGAGCCCATTTGGGCAAAAAAAAAAAGCTTGTTTCCCTCCAAATGTGAGCTAACCTACAATACCAGAGGGAGAGGTAGTATGTGAGTTTTATTTAATAGTATAATAGCTTGAGGTATAAAACTGTCTTTCAGCCTGGTTGTTCTGGCTGCCATGCTCTTATAATGCTTCCCTGACGGTAGCAGCATAAACAGTTTATGTTGTTGGTGCATGATAATATTTTGAGCCCTCCTAAAAACTCTTTTGTTACAGATCTCCTCTAATGCGGGGAGTGTTGCCCCAATGATGTTTTGTGCAGTTTTTGTTACTTGCTGCAGAGCTGTGTGATCCTGTATTGTACTGTTCCCAAGCCATACTGTAACAGAGTGGGAGAGAATGCTCTCAATTGCACATCTGTTGAAGTTGCTGAGGATGATATTGGGCATGCCAAACTTTCTCAGCCTTCCCAGAAAATACAGTCACTGCCAGCTTTTCCCTATCAGTTCTGTGATGTTATGAGTCCAGGTAAGGTCCTCATACATGTTAATACTAAAGAATTTTAATGTAGCCACTCTTTCCACCTCAGACTCATCAATATAGAATGGTAAGTGCTGCCCTCTATTCCTTTGTGTGTCAGTGATCATCTCTTTCATTTTGGTGGTATTAAGAGAGCGATTACTGTTCTGACGCAACTTCACAAGGTTCTCCACTTCCCTTCTATATGCTGACTCATCACCCTTGGAGATAAGACCAATGACTGTTGTATCATCCGCAAATTTGACAACACTGGTGTCATGTTGAGAAGCAACACAATTGTATGTGAAGAGAGTGCACAGCACTGGACTCAGCACACAGCCTTGTGGAGTTCCTGCATTTATTATTATTGTTTTAGAGATGTTATTCCCCAGCCTGACTGACAGTGGTCTGCCTGTTAAAATACCCAAGGCTGAAATGCAGAGAACCAGTGGCACAAACAGTATGGACAGCTTATTAATTAGTTCTGTTGGCATCACTGTAGTGAAGGCTGAACTATAATCAATAAACAGCAATCAAGCATAACAGTCCTTATTCTCCAAATGAGTAAGGACTGTATGCAATGTTGTACTGACAGCATCCTCTGTCGACCAATTTGGTCTTTATGCAAACTGCAGGGGATCTGTTGTATCAGGTATAATGGACTGAATATGACTCATAATGATTCTCTCAAAGCATTTCATCACTATGGGAGTCAATGCAACTGTCTGGTAGTCATTCAGGCAGAAGAGATTGAATATATCAGCCAGAAGCACTGAAGCACAGGTTTTGAGTGTTCTTCCACCAATATTATCTGGACTGGTTGCCTTCTGGGGATTTATTCTCCTCAAGGACATTGTTAAGCTTGCTGGTGATATTATGAAAGGTGGTGGTGCCTCTTCACTGCCCCTGTCTCTTATGGTGGTACTCTTTAACTCTGTATTTTAGACCTTAAACTGGGCATACAATTTATTGAAATTGTCAGGTGAAAACTGGCTGTCACTAGTCATCCCTCTGCTTTTATCTCTGTAGTCTATGATGTTTTCCAGGCCTTGCCACGTACAGCTTGTATAAGCAGTTGAATAATAGCCTTCCAGCTTATGACTGTAATTCTCATTTGCTGCTCTGATAGCTCTGTGGAAGTCATATCTAGATTTCTTATATTTGCTGATATTTCCTGATGGATATGCATTGGACCAGGCATGAAGCACGGAGCAAACCTCTGAGTTAATCCATGGTTTATCATTTGGATATATCCAGATGTCTTTATGAGGCATAGTGAGGTCAGTGCATGTGCTTATGTAGATGGATAATACTAAACTGTATTCCACCAGATCAACAATGCCATCCTCATTCATAGCAGCTGCCTTAAAAACACTCCACTGAATACACTGAAACTAATCTTGAAGCTCCTGTTATGATTCCTCTGTCTACACCCTAACAGTATTTCTTATAATGGGAGCTTGTTTCAGGAGCTGTCTATATGCCACATAGGGAAAACATAAGTATGATCAAATTGACCGAAATGAGGGCGAGATGCAGCCTTGTATGCCCCCTTCACATTACTGTATACAGTATATTTTTCTCCCATGTAGGGAAGGTAACATATTGCTGGTATGCTGGCATCACAGACATAAGGTGCAATGATTAAAGTCACCAGCCACTATAAACACTGTGTCAGGATGTTTATTTTCTTGTACGTTTATAGCCTCATACAATGTACCCAATACAGCCGAGCAAGTGGCTTGTGGAGAGATATAAACAGCTAAGATAAACACAGCTGTAAACTCCCTCAGTAGATAGAAGGGTCTGCATTTCAGATTTAGGTGCTCTACGTCAATCAAGCAGTGTTTGCTAGCAATCTGCCATCTGAACACCATATATTATTAATATAAATGCAAGTACATCCACTTTTGATTTTCACCCGATGCCTCAGTGAGGTTCCCATGATGGATAGAGCGAGTATGCAACCCGACAACTGAATTAGGAATATTATCTGATAACCGAGATTAAGTAAACATCAGTACACAGCAATCTCTCATTTCTTTCTGGGTCACAATTCTAGTTCTGAGATCATCCATAGAACAGATGTTGCCGTTAAGAAAGGAATAACTAGTACAGCATATAAAATATTTCATGATAACTATAAGACTCAATTAGAGGGGGTTAGAATAGATTGGGGAAAGAAGTTGAATAAACAGTTCACAAAGAATCAATGTATGTCTCCCAAATATGCAACAAAGTCTAGGAGACTTAGTATCATTGCTTGGAAGTTTTTACATAGGTATTTTTATACCCCAAGTAGACTCCAAATGTTGGAGGTGTGATGGGGAAGAAAGAGGTAACAGGGAACATATTTTCTGGGAGTGTAATGAGTTGGTAGACTTTAAAGATTCCCTGACGACTTCTCTGTCTGAGATGCTGGGTGAGCAAATTGGTGTAACTAAGGAAATTATTTTTTTTGAGCTATGATACAGAATCGGAATTGCCTAGACATAGTAAAGACTTACTGAGGCTAATTATGATGGTTGCCAGAAAAACAATTACCAGAAAATAGAAATCAAAGTATAAACCAACTTTATTAGAAGTAACAAAGATAGTAACAGAGATAAAACAACGGGCATTGGGATTCTTAGAAAAGGATAGGAGCAAATTACATAGGAAAAAAATGAGAATAGTGGGATCAATACATGCAGAGGAGGAACGAGGTTTAAAAGAAGGGAGGAATTGAATGAGTAATGTAAAGGTTGACTGACAATGACTGGATATATTATAAATGATGTATAATGTTTGCATCCACAATTGTTTTGGCATGGTTTGTAATGTATAATGTTTGCAACTGAGATTGTGTCGGTATGGTTTATTTTCACTTATATAAATGTAAGATTGTCTGTGTCATATATGATAATTTAATAAAGATGTTTTTTTCCAGGGTGGCTTTCCTACACCTGCTAATTTTTAATACTAATTCCTAGATTGCACAGAACTGGTGAAAGGAAATATTCCCAAACCCTGAGAAGTGTGTGGTCTTGCACACTTGTCAATCTTCTGTTTAGTTCAGCAAATGCAGTCTACTAAAAAGATATCGGCCAGTCATACTGTTGACTGAAGCATCAACACTTCGATCATATATATTTGATCTTCGCATTTCTCTCTTCATTTGTCCTTACTTTCCCCTCTTTTTTAACATGTGCAATCTATCCATTCTTTAATATTGCATAATATTGTTACAATCTGTATTTTTCTTTGTTCAGAAGTAAACATTCTTTTAAAGTTTTAGCTTTGTTAAAGTTTGCAACAGTTCTGAATGTGTCTTCTTTGTATATTGCAAACTTCCTGTCTAATATTTGTGAATAAATTTTACTATCCCTGGGCTATGTCTAAAATTGGTCAGCTATGGTTCAATCCACTATTTCAGTTAAAAAAAAAAACATAAACTAATAAGCAAGCAAATACAAAAAAATACTCTGCCACTTACTCTATTTTTCTTAGTTTTATCTCATCAGAATTTGAGGTAGAATCCTCATTTGTCTATTATTGGGAAGATCATCTCTTTCAGGACACTGTCATCACTTCATAATTTAGCTTATCTGTGCTAGATTACTTGATATCTTTGAGCAATTAATTAACCATGTAATTTCTCCACAGTTATAGTTATTTTCTTCAACAGTGAATACACTTTGAAAATACAATTATGACAATATTTAATTTAACAAAAGTTTTTTTACAAGAAACTAATCCCCATAAAATGCAAATAAAATATACTAATTTTGGGGTTTGAAACCCATTATCCATTTAATAAATCCATCTATATCAAAGTCAAAGTAAACTTTATTGTCATTTAAACCTACACACGTGCAGCCTAAATGAAGTTTTGTGCATCAGCTCAATTCTTGAGATTACAAAGGAAAGTGAAACAACACACACAAGTAAAGGAATAAACATAACTAACAAATACAATACTACTCCCAATGCATGCAAGAAAGAGCAGAGACATTTACCAACACTCATATATGAAAAGAATACCCCCTCCTGAGTTAAATTAACTACCCTATTTAAGGTAATGTAAAGCAAACTACAGTTTGAAATACCTAAGTTGTCTAATATTGTACTTGAGTGAGTAAAATAATACTGTCTATGGGTATAATAAATAATTATACCATGACCCCCCCAAAACGTGCACGCTGATTGGCCAGCGTGCCCGTTGTAAATCGAGTTATACTAATGGAAAAAGGTCCGGTCGCCCGGACTTTTTCCCATTAGTATAACTCTTTTTTTTAAAACACTGTCTCGCTATGTTAAATGGGTTTAACATAGCGAGACAGCTTTAAAATAAGCAACGGAGATCTCCGTTGCTTATTTTAAAGCTGTCTCGCTATGTTAAACCCATTTAACATAGCGAGACAGTGTTTTAAAGCAACAGAGAAAGCAAGATCTCCGTTGCTTTTTAGTGTCTCGCTATGTTAAATGAGTTTAACATAGCGAGACAGTTTTAAAATAAGCAACGGAGATGTCCGTTGATTATTTTAAAACTGTCTCGCTATGTTAAACTCATTTAATATAGCGAACACTAAAAGCAACGGAGATCTTGCTTTCTCCGTTGTTTGCTCACAACTCTGATGTACTGCGCAGGCGCGCAGTACATCAGAACTGCCGGATGCCAGACATCTGCGGAAGGGCCGTAAACAGGCATTATACTATGCCATTATTTAAGAAAAGTAACAGTTTCTTTTCTTAAATAATGTCATATAATAGCAATAACCACTTCTGGATGTGGGTAATGCTAAATTACCCACGGTTGGCTTTGTTTGGTCCTCGGGCGCCTCGGGACCAAACCACGCCAACCGTGGGTAAATTTAGCATTACCCACACCCAGGCGTGGGTTATTGCTATAATATTGCATAGAAGCTATTTGTGTTATAAGAATCTGTGCAATCAATAAACATCTAAATGTCTTAATGCTTATATAAATAATACTTGTTGCAGCATTATGCAGTTTGGGATCTCACAAATTTATGGTCTTCACCATTTTTATTTATTATTTATTTATTTTGTTTGTCTAGTGGGGTAGTACAATGACCAGAATAGACCATTTGCAGGTACATCCCAGGTAAAGAAATTCACAATAAAATAAAATAAAATAAAATAAAACATAACAAATTCACAGAGTAATCACTAAAGGTAGATAATCCCATAGGTACTTGAAACAATATATAAATATTATTAGAAGAGTACAATAAATGTGAATTATTTATACTAGTATATAAGAGAAGGAAGCATCAGGTGAGAGCAGAGAGTAAAATGGAAGTGATGCAGGTGAGGAGGACATTTGTTTATGTGTCTAGTGGATAAGTACTTGCTGTCAAATTTTTGATAGAGGTGTCTTTTAAGTTGTGCTCTTAACGTGGGGAAACAGAAGACTTCTTTTAAGTGAAGGAGGAGGGATTGCCAGCATTTGGGTGCGAGAATAGAGAAGGAATGGTTGTTACAGTGCAGTTTGGTTTGGGAGGTCTGGAGTGAGGGAGTTAATTGGGAGAAGATATAAAGGCTGTAGGGAATGGTTTTACATATAGTTTGGCTGCAAGAGATGGGAAGGCATTTGGTTGAAGTAGTTTGAAAAGAAGGAACACTAGAAGTAGCTCAACTCTGTAAGGAGTCTGGGATCCATTTGGCTTTGGAGGTGGTGATGCAGTGGTGTTCCTAAGGGGAGAATTAGAAATAAATTGTCAGATTTTTTTTCAATTGACTTTAGCGTGGATAAGTTTTTTTAGAGTCTGTGACTATGAGGGAGAGCCTGCGTTTAAGTTGAGCAAGGAGGACTCCTTTGCCTATTGCAGCTCTAGATAGTCTGGAAAGAAAGGGATATATTTTCCAGAACCAGAATAAAAGAGAATTGATCTTTTTCCTGATGTTTCCAGTGTGGTTTATGAATTTAACTTACTGGACTAACTATAAATGTAAGTATTTAAAGGGAGTGGTTGTTTCTATTGGGAAACCATTGAGATCTGCAATGTTGAGATTTTTAGGAGTTTTTCCAATTTTTGTGAGGTTCTAAATATACTTTTTGGCTTGGAGAGATTTAGGAGTAGTTCATGGTTATTTAGTCAAAAATTAAGGTATTGGGGATCAAATTCTAGCTGGGTTTGAATTGTTGAATGTGAGAGACTGGATTGAAGAATAACTACCGTATGTCATCTGCCTAAAGTGTAATAGGAAGGATAGTGAGATCAGAGGGTAGCTTGTTAATAAAGATTGAAAACAACAATGTGTGGAGTATAGAACCCTGGGATACTCCTCTAGTAGGGGGTTACTGGAGGTGATAGAGATGAGCTTATTTTGACTCTTCAAGACCTATTTGTTAAGAAATGTTTAAATCAGGTAAAGTGATGGGGATAATCCTGATTTTGTGGAGGGAGTGAAAGAGCAGGAAGTGATCAATAAAATCAAAATCATTGGTAAGGTCAATGAAGATAACTCCTGAAATTATCAGACCTATCGTTGAGTACAATGCCCCCTTCCATATGTGCCTAACCAGGTACATCCAACAATTGGAAGGTCCACTGAGGTTCCCCACTAAAAGGATGCAGGGCATAAGTAACATGTCCTGTGTAGACCACATCAAGGCCTTATCCCTGTATTCTGCCTCCTGCAGGCTGTTGAAGGGCGAGCTAAGCCCAGAAGTGCCAGAAGCTGTTGAAGACTGGGGGGGGGGACGGAGCATGAGAGGGGCACTTAGTGATCTAAAAAGGGCAATTTTTTAAAACTATTTACTACCACAAAATAGGTTCACTTGGAGTACATTTTAAGCTTAGCCAATTTCCCTTTTGGTGCTTGAATTAACATTTCCTGATTAGTCTTACCTATCCCATGGCTGATAACTGTATATTAGCCCTAATGAGAATAAATGTGATTATACTATAGATATTTTGAGGGGACCCATGTAAGGCATGCAGCATTTAGGAACTGTCTCTATCCACTAGTGGTATGAGGGGCAATTTTGGAGTGCATTTTCTATTACCTGTCCTTAGAGCCAAGTTGCATTTGAATATGGACAGGGATGAGCTTTGTTTTACTTGAATGGATAGTCTGTTTTGGAACAGTGGTAGTCTCTGTGTTATATATCCATCTCTCCACAACATTCAGTTTAGTTACCTGGACTATTTCTGATACCATTTGACTTGCTGATATTCAGTAGGTCCATCTGTATTAGGTTAGAGGATGCCTTGTATGCCAGACATGTCACATCTAAGCACTCTGTAGGATACTGAGTAAAGTGATAAATCTTTGAGGTGCTCCATGCAAGACCTATTTTTTAGGACTTGTATCCTTTTAGTAAGGTATCTCTGGGGTAATTCAATTGTTGCATGGGTCTGGAGAGATACATGCCAAAGTGGGCATTATACAAAATGATTGACCTAATGAGGGCTTTGTAAAGGGGGACAATAACATTTCTATATCTAGTCAAAATCAATTTGTTTATAAGCTGTGCAATATAGAAAGACTTTCTTATGACTCTGGGCACATGTTGGTCAAAAGTTAGGTCACTATACACACAAGTTCCCAAATGCCAAACAACTGGGTCAGTTCTCAGGGGGCACTGTCAATTTGGCAGTTTACTGGAGTAGATGACTTCTCAAAGGATACGATAATGCATTTCTTGGAGTTAAGTTTCAATTTATGATTCTGCCACCAGTTATTGTTTGGGGTAAACCTTCCTGCATGATGGCAAAGTCATTTGGGGATTTAACAACTGCTCCTAGCTTGCAGTCATCTCACACTTAGTTGGCCAAAGCCCTTTGGTATTTCCTTCTACTTTTGAGATGTATATGCCAAACAGAAAAAAGTCTCAGCACCAAACCCTGGGGGACTCCATTGGTGACTGGTCTCTTCCCCTATTTTGATCTCCTGCATCCTGTAAGCAAGCATAAATGTATGCATTCTTTGACTCACCTTCCTGATTATATTAACCTGATTGTGTATTAAGTTACAGTATATTCCTTGTATAATACCGCACCATTTGTTAGAATGTGTTTTAAATTTGTAGTTTTAAACAGTCTTCTAGTAAGCAATGAAACAAAATGTATGAATCTATAGTGACAAAACTACTTATTTCAGAAAATTTCAACCATAAAAGGCCACTCAAACTTCTGTCATTACAATCTACCAATATCAGTAAATATGCAAAATCTCTGCAGAAGTTAGTCATCTAAATAATTCCACATTAAAGGGATCTGTATCTAATGAAGAGGTTTCTGCTAGCAAACAACTTTATATTTCATTGTTTCATCTACAAATAAAGTGCCTGTTGCCCTTGAAGAATAAATTGCCTATGCTACATTAAAATAAATGATAAGCTAGTAATTTTGCAATGGGGAATGGATGGCAAACTGATAACAGAAACATAATTACTAAGTAACTTCTCCAAATTAGGACATTCATAGGACTGCAGCATCCACTCCCTTTAAAGTACAACACAGTATAGTGATCCATCTGTATACTGTGGGAGTAGAACCCACAGCCGTCTGCATCAGAAGCAATTATACTACCTGTTGGGCTACTAACAATGCAAGCAGCTTAGCATAAGTAGCACTAAACTTCTCTTTCCCTGAAGCTCTCAGCTCCTTGTAAAATCAGTTTGACACAACTAAATCTCTCAACTTGGTAGCACAAGAAATCTGGAAAAAGCCAAAATTCATTTGGGGCAAAGGACCAAAACCATGGACACATTTTAAATACTGCTTGTATATTCATAGAAAGTTGCTAAAATAAAGTGTTTTGTGTTACCATGTATTTCCTAGAAGATAGGAAGACTGAAACTTAAAGAGCTATCATTATTTAGTGAGTTCAGTTTTCACTGATTTGCCAGGAAACCACAACTTTTAAGAGGAACAGACCAAAAGTATGAGCCAAATATTCTGTAAAAATCTGGACAGTTGAAGGCTATGGACTCAACTCCCTGAATCACAAGTGGCGCTATGGGTAGAGAATTCAGGGTTTTGTTTTAGCCTGAGTAACACTATACTAACCACCAGGTATACCTAACTGGGGCATTTTACACACACACACACACACACACACACACACACACACACACACACACACACACACACACACACACACACACACACACACGAGCAGCATAACTCCTGCAAATAAAAGAACAAAACTCTCCGTACCAGCATGACTTTGGTTTTGGCAGCACCAACAGAACAACCGCAGCATAACTCCTGTAAAACAGAGCGATAAGTGAACAAAAACAGCTAGTTTAACTTCCACTTGTGAATCTACATTAGTATGAAAATTCCACTTCATTCATTTTATCTGACAGGTCTTGCAGCTTTAAAAAGGTGTGTGGGGGGGCTCCTCCTCCCCCCCTGGCTCTATGGTTCCAGCAGGAAGCCTGTAACTGGTTCATCTCCCAGGCCACTACACTTTTCAAGGGTATGAGGGCTTAAAGGGCCCCTGTGGTCATTAGCCTAGTAAACACCTATGAACCTGTGAACCTATGAAAGGTTTACTTTATCCATGTTGAAAAGAATATCATGTGTAAGAGACCATAGTACTGTCACTGTGCTCCAGCCAGCTTAGAATCCAAGCTGCTTAATGGTGAGCTGGTGACATTGTTGGATGGAAGTGGATAATTAACTGTAGATTAGTTTTTCAAGTGCTTTTCTAAGTGTAGGGAGGATGGAGATAGGGAAGAAGTTGGAGGCATTTTCTGGCTGGAGCTGCTTGAGAATGGAGTTTGACAAGAGCAGTTTTTGGCATTGTATTTTGAGTTAAGCAGAGGTTATAAATATGGAGAAGATGTGTGGCAAGGAAGTCTTTGGTCACTGAAATAAACCAAGGGACTAGATTATCTCCACCAGGGGCTGCATCTCGAGTAGGTTTTCTAGTAGGGGGTCAAGGTCTTTGTGAATAATTTTCTTAAAATAGAAGAAGGGGTAAAAAGAGGTGGGCAGGGTTAGTTGGGGAGAGGTAAAGGTTGTGATACTATGGACTGAATTCCTTGAGAAAGCTAGATGTTGAAAATTGGCCTTGACAGGTCTGGATGGTAATAGCAGGGGAGGTGGAAACTGTGTATTTTTGGCCTGTGAGAAGATTAACTACTTGCCAGAAATGTTTGGGTTTGCCTTGCATTCAATTTTTGGTTTTTGAAACAGTTAATGTTGTGCCCATGTATAGCTTGCTTAGCTGGTTACAGAGAAAGATAACGGCAGTACCATTTTCTGGTGAGGGGTTTTGTCTCCACGAAGACCACAAATTGCCCCTATGTTTGAGCAGAGCTTTCAATTCAGTGGTTAAATGGGGGCTTTTGCTGTATTTGAGAAGGCACTGTGTGAGAGGGATGAATTTATTTTGAAGCTAAAGGAAGGTATGTGTAAGATCTGTGGCAGAGGAGTTGGGTTCTATAAATTGGTAATGGGAGACCAGTCCAAAGTTGCTAGGTGTTTTTTGAAGTTGTCTGTATTGATGGTGGATCTGTGTCTGAAAGCAACTAGTTTGTGGGGCAGTTATGGTGAATGTTGGCTAATTTTTGAATGTTATTGGGGAGTGATCACTAAATAAGGGTGGAGGAACAGATTAATTTGAGATAATGGAAGGGTTGTTATCGATTAGCAGATCCAGGAAAGAGTAGTACAGCAAACAGGAGTATTGTGTGTAACTTTTACAGTGTTGACTTTCACTGACAGTAGTTATTTTATTAGTTGGTTGTGGGTGTCATGGATTCCTTAGATGAATTACCATCTATATTCTCTCCAGGTAGGAGAGATGAGATTCAGAAAATGCAGTCAGAGATGGCCATTATTAAGGGTGAGCTTACGTGGTTCATAGAACTGATAAGCCAGCCAGGGGGTAGTAATGAAGAAATGCGAATGGTGATGTCATTGCTTTCACCTAGCATAAGCAAGGATTCGAGTTCTATCCCCAACAGTCAAGGGAATGGCGGCATTCAAGATATCTGACCCTCTCATGGATCCATTGCAGGAGTTAATGAAAATTTCTGTTATATGCTGGAAGGTGTTCGAGTGGAGAACAATGAATCTGAGGATGATTTCAATATTTCAGGAGCCAAGCCGAAGCGCATGGTTCTCAAAAAGACCTACTCATTTGTTGGACATCCATCTGTTACAGGTACTGTCAATACACAAGCTATTAATGCTTTCAATGACCCAAAAGATAAGGATAAACGACACAAACTGGATTCCTTTTTTAAATGTAATTTTGACTTTGACAATAACAGATATAGTACGAGGTCTTGTGACAATGGAGGTACAGCTCAAGGGAGCAATAAGATATTAAAAGATTTAATTTATAATTTTGGAAAAAAGCTGGATATTGTGAAAAGTCTACAATTAGATAATATGTATCTTAAAAAATGTTTGGATTTGAAAATTGTACTGATGGGCTTAAGAGTTTTCAAACAGCCCATGGGAGTAGACATGAACAAATCCAATATACAGGAATGTACTAATCTTTTTGATAATTTTGGATTCAGTTTTATGCAATTTATTATAAGATGTAATGATAAAAAATTATGTGCAAGTATGACAGAAATAGAACAATTGAATGAGACTATTATGAAGGATTTATTATTTGGTGAATGAGAACGTTCTTACAATACTCAATATGAATGGGTAGAAATAAATTGTAAAAAACAGTTTGACAGAAAATGTAAGAAGATAAAAAGGGATTTGCAACAATATGAGAACAAACAGGCTTATAGATGGGTTAATTACAATGAAACAAAGGACCAATTTCCTAAAGGAGAGGGAAGTGATGACTTTGTTGAGGAAGCATATGATAATAGGGGGAAAAAGGTTGGAAAAATAACAAAAGGAATTTTTTAGGAAGAAAAAAACAAGCATGGCAAGGACAGGATAAACAAAGAGCACCAGTATACAGGAATTGGAGCGATCCCACATATCAGGCGAATTGGCAGCACACGAACAGAAAGAATTGGACAAGGAGTTGACTATAGTGAAACACAATGATATTCAATACACTTTAGGTGATTTTAGTATATTTAATTGCACTCAATTTAAATTGGAGAAGGAACACTTCTCCCTGTTTTCAAGAGGAATGAAATATGTTCCCAATGCTAACTTTGATATAACTGATTATGTAGTAGAATTCAAGTTATATATGCGAAAACTCAACTTAGCTATGCATTTTAAGGAGAACAGGGATGAAGTAACTAAAAAACATTTTAAAAAGAGAAGCACTTTCATCCCACTGGTGAATACTACTTTGGCTACTTCTGAGAAAGTAGTGACGGAGGAGATGTATTTATTTCAGAGTAAATGCAAGGATAAAAAGATGCAATATGATTTAAGTAAGAAAGAATTTCAAGTTTTAAAAGAATTACAGGGTAACCATCAAATTTGGGTTATGAAACCAGACAAAAGGGGTGGTGTGGTGTTATATGACACTTTTAAATATATCAACAAAATACACACCATATTACTCAATTCGGGAAACTATGATGTTTCATCACTGAATGAAGTGAATGTAGGACATCACAAAATTAATTTATACTTGGACAAATTTTTATTAGATGATATGATAGATACGGATATGTACAACTTTTTAAATGTAAAATTTCCAGTTTTAGCCACTATTGTGGGGATACCAAAAGTGCACAAAGTACCTGACCCTCCCTTCCATCCTATAATATCTGGTAACAATTCCAAAACTTTTCCATTTGGTACGGTTATAAATACATGGTTGAAACCTATATACAAAAAGGTATCCCATATAGTTATAGATTCATGGGACTTTTTGAGTCGACTTACTCCTGACTTATGTAAAGAAGATGTAACATTCGTAACAATCGATGTAGTAGACCTTTTCTCATGCATTCCTAAAGAGGATGGAATGAGTCGGTTCAGTAACAGCATTCAAAAATTTGCTAGAGTATCATGGGAAAAGGTATTGTTGATTTTAGAGTTTATGGATATTGTACTAAAACATAACTACATCTTCTATGAAGGAGAATATTATAGACAAAGTAAGGGGTGGCAATGGGGGCTGCCTGTGCACCCATCTTTGCCAATTTAGTCCTTCTTGATTGGGAGGAAGAATGTATATTTAACAATAGATGGTATAGTTATATAAGCTGCTATGTAAGGTTTTTGCACAATATTTTTATCTTGTGGAATGGGCCTATAAATGATTTGGAAATGTTTCTCAATTATCTCAATCAATCTAGTGATTATTTGAAGTTTACATACAATTATGATAAGAAATGTATTTCTTACATAGACACTTATATTTCCACATCAAATGGTCGATTATTCAGTAACTCATATTTAGAATAGTCTAGTTGCCACCCATATAGCCAGAAGCATAGTGTAATTAAGGGTCAATGTATTAGAGCAGCTAGAATGACATCCAAATACAATGATATGCTCAGAGAATTAGACAACATAGGTAGTATGTTCAGTAAATGAGGGTACCCCATTGGACTTATTGATAATACTATTAAATATGTTAAAGAAGAATGGGGTAAAAAGTACAAACCCCTATTAAGTACAGGGCCATGTGGAACTTTGGACACCACCAGTAGTCCAAGTAATAGCCAAGATGACAACAACTTTCAACGAGCATGTATATTCCAATATATACCAATACAGCACATATGTTAAAGAAATACAAAAAAATTGTGGAGGGAAATTGGAACATTATGAGAACTGATGAAAATATTTATAAGGTATTAGGAGAGCATCATGTGTTTGTTTATAAAACAGGACATAATTTAAAGAACAAATTTAAGAGTAAGCCCATTACTAGTAAAAATAAAAGAAAGGAAGGGGCACCCGTAAGTGTGGACAGTGCAGTCAATGTTTTGCTGTAATGGAAGATACCACCCTTACGTTGGAAGATATTAACCAAACTGTTATAAGGTTTAAGAAAGGCAACTGTCATACACAACATGTGATTTATTTAGCCAAATGTACAAAATGCCCAAGTTATTATGTGGGCAAAACTGACAGATGCTTAAGAAATAGAATTTATGATCATTATTATTGTATTAGAAAAAAAGACATTAATAATGCATTATATAGACATCTTGTCAAAAGTCCAAGTTGCGATATGTTTAAATTCGCAATTTTAGAACAAATAATGGCTAATTCCAGGTGTGGTAGCATTAGTAAGAAATTGGGTGAAAGAGAAACTATGTGGCAAATTTTGTTAAGCGCAACCGTTCACCCAGGGATCAAAGATAGTATTTCTATAAAGCCTGTTTTGGAATTTAAAAGTTAAATAGAACATACATTTAGAGTACTAATTTATTTATATGAGTATACAGTAATAATTGAATAGTGTGTTTACAATATTATACATCTAGTGTTCATTTATTTTTATACGGTTTTATATGTTGTATATACACAATTGTGATATTAGTGTAGAATGACTTTTATTTCATATATGAGGGATTTTTAACAAAATGTACTGAGCACTTTAAATAATTAGTATATTTAATTGACTGATTAATCAACTAGTATGATTGGTTGAACATTTGCATATAACCCAGCATTTAACTAAGGATTGTGTTCTGATGAGGTCTCTTATTATTAGATGAAATCACTTAACAAGGAGTTTTTTTAAATAAAGAATGCTTTTTTCTGGATTCACACTTGTGTCACTTTTGGGACCAAGACACCTAGTACAGCGAACAGGAGTATTGTGTGTAACTTTTATAATGGGAGGGTTGTTATCGATTAGCAGATCCAGGAAAGAGTAGTTGTTGGTTTTAAGATTTGGACAAGTTGACTAACTGCATAAGGTTGATATTGGCTAGGAATTCAACAATGTCATTTCTCAGGGGACCTAGGTTGTTTTGCTTAAAATCACCAACAATAACAATATTTTTATATTTGTGGGCAGCTGAGGTAATAGTAAGAATAAAGGATTTAAGGTTGTTAAAAGAGTCTGTAGGAGGAAAGTATGCAATTGCTATTAGAAGGTGAATGTTCTTCCAGGAGGGAAGTTTTAGAAAGATCCATTTGGGTCCCCTATCTGAGAAGGTATCTGGTTCAACTATGATAGTTGCTTTAAGTTTGCTTTTACAAAGAACGAGAGCGCTCCCACCTTGTCTCTTCCCAGGACACATGTCTTGGAGGTATTTGTAGGTGGAAAGCTGATGCTGAAAGTTAGGATTTTTTTGTTTAAGCCACGATTCAGTGGCAGCTGTGATATCTGGTGAGTCATTTAAAAGAAACGTGTTTCTCTAGTCAAGTTTATTAAATATACTTCAGGAATTAATTAATGCATAGGAAAGGGTGGATGTGTCAGGAAAAGTTATGGGTGTAATGTGATGGGAAGGACCAGGATTGGATTCAATGCTGGCTCTGAGAAGCAGTAAGAGCAAGATAGGGGTGAATTTATAGAGGTGTTTAGGAAGTTTGAGATGGGGTTGTTGGGGCTTGGTCGCTTTGGGGGTGATGACGTAAAGTGAGTACAATGCTGAGGTTGGGTGTGAGTGGTAGGTGGAAAATAGAGCATGTAAATGAGTGGGGTAGGTTTTGGGGTTCAAGTGAGTGGTTGTGAGGCTTTATTGTAGGATAGTGAAGGGTGAGTTGAGAGATGGAAGAAGAGATGAAGTTACTAATGGTATAGTGCAGTGTGTTAAAGGAAGGAGGAGTAAGATGGTAAGGTGGAGAAGCAATGTGAAGGCTAGGCTAAAAAAGGAGCTCTGAAAATAGGTGGTGAGAGCATGTGATGATGGGAGAGGACTGGAGAGAGTATATGGGAAGGTAAAGGAGTTGGGAATGATGTTCTGTTTGTTAGTGGCTTTATTTAAGTGTGGAGAGTGATGAGACTGTTTATGGTGCGAAATTATCACATGAAGGTGGTTGAAGACGTGGGACTTGGGCTTATGAAGTTGTGTGTACCTTTAATGGATGGTCAGAAGTGGGTGGAGGGAGGGTGGAGAATGTGATGTATAAACTGGACAGCCTAGCGGGTAGCTGGGGAATTGGGGGTGTGAGAGGAGTGAAGCAGAACATACCTTCCCCCCAGCTAGAATTAATCTATGAAGCTGTGCAAGGTGCATGCAGGGGATATAGAGGTCACACAACCCACGCACAATAGTGGTCAGACAAAGAAGGGGGAACTAACTAAAACCAGTTCCCCTTAATTGTTTAAGATATGAGTGTCCACCTTCAAGATCAGAAACAAATGCGCAAGGTGATCTTCAGAGTAAACAAGCTAATGAGACTGTATGGATCCCCTTGCAGACACTTGACTAAATGCAGCATGTTTTCCTGGATAAGGAAGATGAGCTATTAAATTGCACTCTGCCTACATTAGAGGTAATGAAAATTTGAGCCTTTACTGCCTTATTCTAACACATGAAACAGTGCTTCAGTAATAAATTGAACAGGAGCACATGTCTTGAAAGACTTGTCCAGGAGTGGCCAAAAATTGCTTTTACCTTCTTTAAGTTAAAAGTTGAATTGCTGGTAAAATAAAAATGCAGATTAGAACCAACCATGGATTTCCTATGTGCATTTGGCAGGTAAAACTAGAGCAAGTGCCTGTAGGAAAGCTAGGGGTGCAAAATTGTGACTGTAACTGTTATGAAATAACATTATGTATGTACTAGATTAGGAAGAGAGAGGGTGGCTGCAGTGGTGTAATGGTTAGCGTTGCTGCCTCACAGCAAGAGGTTCTCTAGTTTGATCCTTCGCTGGGGTGCCTTCTGCACAGAGTCTGCATGTCCTTCCTGTGGATGTGTGGGTTTCCTCTGAGTGCTCTGGTTTCCTCCCACATCCCTAAGACATGCTGTAGGTGGATTGGACACTCTAAACTGGCCGTGTGTGGGTGCGTGTGTGCGTGTGTGTGTGTGTGCCTTCTGTGGAAGGTTGGGCACTGAGCTGGCAACTTGACACTGTAAAACTCCAATGCCAATCATGAGCAGACATCTGCTATGGTGACCCCTAACTGGAAAAAGCTGAAAGAAAAAGATTAGGAAGAGAGACATAAGAGAAGAGATGAGAAGCAATCCAAGCATGTTAGAGAAGGTAAAAAGGACTGTACATTCCACTCAGTGAAGTAACAATTTACATTCACAGAAAGCTTAACATTAGATGCACTGTTTGAAATATGTGGCATTTTAAATGGTGACAAGAAGTAAACTATGCATCCTATTTAATATATAGCAAAAACTAACAGGACAATCTGCCCTTTAGAAAAATAAGTAACTGTCATTTCCTAACTAAACACAAGATGTAGGTAGTTAAAACAATGCATTAGGAAACAACATTTTAGATAATAGAGCTTGTTGCAGTGCACACACTAGTTAATACCCTAAAACCACAGTAACCATAAACTAACTTAGCCATCAGATATAATTTACAGAAATACGCATGCTTACGTACATTAGTATTAAACAGAGAAAAAGGAGAGAAAGATATAAAATTGCTCATAAGAAAATACATCAGTTACATTAATTACTTAAAGTAGTTAGGTTAACAATTTAAGAAAATATATGTCATAATATATAAAATAAAGCAAACACAAAGCTCCTTACAGCTCTGCAGAGTGCAATTTAAAGCAAAGGGTGCCTTCCATTCTAGGTGGTGTAGATGTTGCAATCACATTGATTAACATGTAAATGGATAATGTAGAAGACCTATATCAACAGAGACAGGACAGATGGTTTGTAGAGTAGTGGTCACACAGTGATCAGTGTAGCCTGCCAAGACCATGCAGTGACAGGCTTGAGATACTGGTGTTGCCTAGCTTTGTTCATGGTGAAGCAATATTGAAACCCTCACAGACACAGAACTACTTCTGGTATCAGTAGGAAGTGATGGACTAACATGTAAGATTCTTGATGGAGACAGTGGAGTGTTTGATCCACCTGAAAAGCCACAAATGGGCTAACAGATGTCAAATGACTACTCCTTTATTAGCACTGTTGATGTGCTCAGTATTTTAGTTATTTATTACTATTGATATGTACGTCTACAACAGATTCAGGGAAATCCACATTGCTTTGTCTGTTGGAAATGAATTGTAGAAGTCTTTAACTCCTCTATGCCAAATGTTCTGATTTGCAGATCTGTTGTCTCACTTATGAGCAGCCCCAAGTCCTGAAAGATATATTCATCTCATGGTGCCAATAAAATCCTTTTCTCCACTCCATTCATACATTTTTCAAGTAAAGTAAACATTTGAAAAGTAACCTCTTAAAAGTCTTCTGTTTCAAAACCTATTAATGCTCTTATGTCTTGTACTTTAAAACCCAGTGGTAAATGATGCTGTCCATAACTTCATACCTGTTAATAGTATTGCTGTTCTTTGTTTTATTCTTATCACTGGTCTCCACTTATAATTTTTGTGCTTGCATTAGTCCTTGCATTCTTTTCACTTTCAAAGACAGCATCTTTATTGCCTTTGTTTACCATTTCTGCACATGAAAATGTTTTCCTACTGCTCACAACAAAACACTGTTGCAGGGGCACACTTTAAAAAACAGCTACGCCACTGGCCAAGCATACCACCCCAAACTGCTGTCAGAACTTTCTGGTAATTCAGCTATTTCCCCTGATTCATCTTCATTACCTCCTCTGTTACCTCTCCCAGCATTGATACTCCATAGTATTCCAACTTACTACCTCATCAGCATTCTGCTCAAACTAAATCCATCATCTCCATCAGCACAGGAGTTTCCAAACTACCTTCCTTCAACTCTGTAACACAATATCCTCTCTTATAGAATTAGTTTGAGATCATTCAGATTTTTGCATCACATCACTTTCAGTCTGCTGTCTCCTTTCCACCTTTCTATTTTTTTCTTTTTTGGAAAACTTTGACCTCAGTAGCAGCCCCTCCATGCCACTTAGTGGTCAAAGAGAGTATGGGTACTTTATTAACATTTATATTCATATTATGCCATTATTATTTACAACATATCAACACAAAAGAGTTTAACTAAACAATTCTATTTTTTTTATTCTTTTTTCTTTTATATTTGCCCTCTATTAGCATACCCTTTCTTCTGCAACCATGTTGTTATTGCTGCTAATGCATTATTTTCTTCCATTTTCTTATATAATAAAGTTTCACATCTTTTTTTCCACAACAACCATATTGTCACAAACAGTACTTTATCCCTTTTATCAATATCACATTTCTTGATCTTATCATACTTTCCATATATCATATTTATATTTATACATTTAAATCATTCCCACCTGTATTTATTTTCAAACTTTTCCCAATTTTTTGTATTCTTTTGCAATTCAAGCAACAATGTTTTGTTGTTTCTTCTTCACTACAGTCTTGACATTTTCTTTATATCTTCACTTTAGCTGTCATATTCCCATTTCCCAGGTAACTTGTCTAATACAATTCTCCACAAAAAAAAATCCTCAGTTTCATAAAACATTTCAAACCCTTTTCACCTTTCTTTTATTGCATTTTGTTCATCTACTTTTACTTTGTTCCATGGGTGCAAACATTTTTTTCTAAAATCATATTATTCTATTCTGTTCTTTTCCCATTAACCTCAATTACTTTTACCTTCCATAATTTAATGTTATTGTCATATTACTTCTCTTCCATTCTGTCCGTTTTTCTTTTCCCTTTTTTTCTTCCCAGACATTTTTATATTTTGTATATAGTATCTTACCTATCATTTCTTTTTGTATTTCTTTTACCTTTTTCTTTACCCAAAATAAATACATAGATGCTAACTGCAGTAGTGGATTCTTTTAAACTCACACCTTCTTCTGTCTTATAAATTATCCTTCTTTTTACCAGATTCAGCCTCAAGCCCTAAATGAAGTTAAAAATCTCTAATAACTTTTTTTCCATTTGAGTGGGGAACATATATATTCCCCCTAAATATGCTATTTTCCTAATGCATAAATATTTAACATGGTTTATTATCAAAATGTTGAGGTGACTTACCTTGACCATTCACATCCCCGACCTGGAACAATGGAAAAGATTATGGCAATTGCTTAGAATGTCAATTCCTTCAAAGGAAAGAATCGACATTCAACCATTCACCATCCTGAAAAAACATCCACTTCTTCTTCTTTCAGCATTTCCTGGTTAGAGGTCACCACACCTATGAGGCAGAAGATGTCCTACCATTTTGCAGAGGGACAAGCCCCCCCTGCACCCCCCATGTGAAGGCTGTGGCCCCCTCACCCCCTGCTACTTATATATTCTAACTCCAAGATTGCACTACAGTGAGGAAAAGGGTAATTTTCCCAATCCCCACTGTAGTGGGATGCCCTTCAAATCACAGACGCTGCAAACTGCGATCACAATCTCTGTATCGACATTTCACATTCAACAGGAATTGTGTTTGCAGTTTTGCCTCTCTGATGCTCCTTGTTCATCCTTCTAACTGTCAAGGTAAGTCACCTCGACATTTTGATTATAAGCAATTTAACATATATCTATTTTCTGAAATGATAAATAAAACCTTTCCACCAGGCTAACAAGCTTTTTTTTTATTTGTTCTAGCAAGTGTCTCCATTGTCTTATTACTCTTAAAAACTCACCAAATGCCATTCCCAAAATTTTTATTTCCTTTCTTCTGTAATATCTTCCATTTATTTTTTATCTCGCCAAATCTCGTCCAATTTGTTTTAACTGAAGTTGTTTTTAACAGCTTTTTGCTCATTACTACAACTTTACTTACCCTTTCCTTGTGTTTTTATTATAACAAAATCATCTGCATATGTCATACAAGTTGGTAATATAACATTTTCTTCCGTCTCACATCTTGCCTCCCTCATTTCATATATACATATAAGTTTTTACTACTGCTTTCATTATTCATACATATAAGCACATACTCATTGGCTGCCCCTGTTTTACTATATCCTTACCTTCTTTAATCACCTTCTCTATTTCTTCTATTGTTTCATCATTTTTTAAAATAATTCTTTACTTTTTCATTTTTTTTCACATTTCATTCTCTTTGCCCACCTATTTCCTCTTTTTCATGCATTTTCTCTACAAAATTTTCTACCACCTTCATAATGTCTTCTTATTTTTGATTTCATGCTTCCTTTGCCATCTAAGATTGCATCCATCCTTCCTTTGCTCATTTTTGCTTATTTTCCTAAATAAGGGAAACCATGTCTTTTTTCCTTTCAGAAAAAAAATCTTTGCCTACGTAAGACCATTTTTACTTTTTCTCTATTTTTTCCATACATCTGCTTTTCTATTTCCCCTTAGCTTGCCACTTCCTTGTTCTATCTCTTTCTCTTACTTCTGAAAATGTCTTTATATTTCATATTCTTTTCATTATTCTTCTTTCCACTTCTAAATATATTTTATACCTCTTCTTATACACTACCACAACTGTGTCCAGTTTTTATAAAGTGGCCATATTGTCATATGATCTTTCCCTGAAATTTCTTTTCTCTTGTTATTTCTTCCTCATTTTTAAACTCTGCAATTAATATCTTTATCTGTTTTCCCTCCTTCATTATTTCATGTCTTTCTCTGTTCTGGTCCATACTACTCTTATTATCTGAAAATTCTGTCATCTGTACTCCCTTTTTTAATTTCTCCATGTCTTTTAGGGTTCTAATACAATGACGGGAATGGACCCCATTCCTAAGTTAAAGTATGATTAAAGTTTATGAAATTAGTATTATTTCAGTCTTAGATGTTAGCACCTGCATAGTGCCCAGTAATGACTTCTTCTGTGGTTTGAACATAGTTACATGTATTGGTAACATATCTAAGTACGATTGTAATTTCTTCTTTATAAGACCCCATTGTTTCTACTACTATTGGAACTGTCTGGGTATCCTTCTTCCACATTGTCCTCATTTTTTGTGCCTGTAAATCTTGGTATTTTATAAATTTGTGCCTCTGTATGTAAGACACTACAGTCACTGGGTGCAGCAATTTCAGTGATCAATGCTACTTTTGCCTTCTATTCATGGACTACTATATCTGGTTTTCTTGCATCTATTTTTGAACTGTTGATAATGGGTGATCCCATGTGATATAAACTTCATTATTTTCTATATTGCTTTCTGGCTAATGTTTTCAATGTTTTTCAACTATTTCAATATTATAATCTTTCCACAATCCCCAGTGCAACAGTCTTGCTACATTATTATACCTTTCAGTATACAGTCCTTCTGCCATTAGTATATCACAGTCAGCAACAAGATGTGTGACTATTTTCAATTTGTTTTACAAAACCTACATTTGCCTGTTTCTCCCACATGTTCCACAGACTTTATAAACTAATGTGTACATAGTCCACTATCTTCGGCCACCAATATTACCCTTTCATCTTTTGGTTTAAATTCACCTCTCCTTAACCATTCTTGCATTTGATCCTGATCAAAATGAGGTGGCTCCAAGAGTTTTCTGTACTTGGCAACTATATTTATGCATTTTCCACATTTCTTACCTTCTCACCTGATCCTTCACTTTATGTTCTTCCTTTTGTTTTTTTGGCATATTCAGTTGCTGCCTAATTTTTATCTACTTCTGGTTTGATTTCCATTTCAGCTTCTGCTAAGCTAAGCAGGGAAATCATCTTAGACTTATTCTCCTCATGTTTTAAAACTTTACATTTGGGTCTTGTGAGGTCAGCAGATATGTATGTAGTCCTACGATTGAAGATCTATACATGTAACCAATTTTGAGGAGCCTCGTATCTCCTTCAGAACAGGGAATGTATAGCCTTGGTATGCACTAAGTTTTTTAAATCATTTGATAGACATGAGGCATTCTTCTTGTTTTTCTGTCCAGTTGATCCATTACCTTTTGGGGCCAGTCAATCACTCCAAAACTGTTAGGACATGAAGAGCAAATTGGTTTATAGCTTGGACTTTGATCCAAGATGTCAGTGCTATTTTCAGTATTAATTTTAGTCTTCTAAAATATCCATTACTAAGTTTTATTTACATTTTTTCATGTTTTATTCTTGATCCTTCATCAACTCCCAAATATCTATACACTCCGTCTTGCTCAAGTTCTTTTATATCACATTCCTATCTGAGGCTGATGTTTTCTTGGTGCTGCAGCTTTTCTGCTTTAAAGGTTGCTTTTGCACATTTATCAAGACCAAATGACATTCTTTTATCATCTGAAAAAAAATGTTGACCACTTGCAGTTGTGTTTTTAGTTCCTTGTCTGATGAACTATATAGTTTTAAATTATCCATAAAAAGAAATGAGAAATCTTTGCACTTTGTTGTTTTATGGAAGCCACATTGTAGCCATGACCTAATCTGTTAAGTAGACAGCTTAATGGGTTAAGGGCAAGACAAAAGAACAGCAGTGATAAAGAGTCACCCTGAAATACTGACCCTATGAATTTTTATCCCGGGAATAACTACAAAGTGATTTGCCACTGTTTCATGGTTGCTGTAATGTAATTGATCAGTATAGGGTGTACCTTACATTTTAAGTACTCTTTTATCCATGAGTATGGGATATTGTGAAATGCTTTTTTCTAATCTGTCCATGCCATGCTTAGATTTTTTTCCCTTTTTACAGTTTTCCATTATGACTTTATTTAACAACAAATGATCCTTTGTTCCATATGACTTCCTTTTGTTACCCCTTTGTTCTATCACCATGATTGAGTTTTCTTCTAAATGACTATAAACTCTGCCAGTATCAGTTCCAGTGTATAGTTTATACTTTTTCAGAAGGCAAGTTATTGGTCTATAGTTTTAAGGATAGCTTTCAGATTGCTCTTAAGTAGGAGTATTGTTTTTCCTGTTGTTAACCAGGTTGGTGTCTGTTTAGGGTACAAATAGAAACAGTTGTTACTCATGGCTAAATCTTCATGTAAAGATGTTAATACTTTTAGCCAGAAGTTAGGTACTGAATCTGGGCTTGGGGTTTTCCAATAAGGAGCTTTTCTTAACTTTGTTTCAATCTCTGTGGCCATTACCCCATCCCATTTCATATCTTGTACATTTGAACTTCTCATTCTTTCTTTTACTTCTTCTATCCATTCAGCATATTTAGTAAACCAAAAGGTGGTGTTGGCGCTTAATAAAAACAAACTATGAACCAACAAAATAAGCACCTGGGCGAAATGTACTCCAGAAATAAATAAAAAGAAAATAGTTCTCCACCAGTAGAACAAAAAAGTTTTTGGTCAGCAATTTATTGAGAAGTTTAGCGCTTTCGTTAATCCACAGTTGACTTCCTCAGAACAATGAATCACACAAAATACCAGTTTAAGTAGATAGCCCATATAGATAATTGGTTAAAATCTATCCAATAGCATATGAAATTATATGAATATATGAATATTAAAGAGCACATAAATATTAAATATTTAATCATAAAATAAACAAGTTTAAAACCAAACATCATTGAATCAAATGTAAATCACAAAATTCATAGTGGGGACTAAATTGTTTCTGCTTTTTCACACCAATACAATGGGACATAATTTTTTTTTATTTCAGAGCCTTACACCAGGCTATAGTTAATAAGAGAAGGGGCGATGTTAACAACTATTTGGAAAATTTGGAGGAAAATGGATAGTTCTGCAAGCCCATAAAAATCTGTGCTTGAGTTCAAGTGTTCCCCTTAAACCAGCATTAATCAAGAGACGTTAGCTTAATAGAGTATGTACAGGAAGCATGTGATTTTAACTTGTATAAATTGACTAACTTTGTTTTAAAGTTTATTTGGATTTGAAGAAGCAGCAATCCTGCAAAAGCACTCATCCATTTATAATAAATATTTGGATAATAATTTGGACTTGAATAGTTTTTGTTTGGCTGTATTGGTGTGCTCACATTTTGTTCTTGTTATTTTAATTCATAGTGTAACAGGAAAGTTCCCAGACTTTTCCAACAAACTAAATAAGTCATGAAGGTCAGCTTCTGGATTATTTAAATATAAAAAACAGATCATCAGCATACAGGGAAATCTCTACATCCTGATCAGCCCATCTAAATTCTGTAATTTCATATTTCTTTTTTTTTCAAAACAGGTTTATTGTTTTAACATATTAGTAGTAATTTCATATTTCTGAATAACATCTAACAATGGATCCAGTTAAGGAGGAAATAAAGGGGAAGAGACATTCCTAATTATTCAACTAATGCAATGTATAAAAACCTGTTTTGCCTTATTTTGGTTCAAAGAACCATTGTAAATAGTTATTTCCAATATGAAATATTGTCTAATAACCCCAACATACTTAAAACAAATGACCTTAGTCAATTCTACTAAAGAACAACTTGGTGTCCAAACTGACCGGCAATACTAGAGATTTGGAATTCAAAGCCTCTAGTAGCAAAGCAGTATTATAAATATATTAGCAAACATTTGTCTTCCAAAATAAATCCACAAAAACTATGTGAATCAGCTTTGGGAGTAGTGGAGTCAGCATGGCAACTGACTAGTGGCATCATAGTTTATATAATCTTTCTTCAATACTGACATAGGCTGGTAAGAACTAGGAGAAAAAGGATCATTGCCTTTCTTCAATATCACCCAAAATAACTTATGACCATGAAGAGGAAGGATCATCAAAATTCCATTCAATAAGTCAAGCAGTTTAAGTAGGACTTGCTATCCACTCACTGCAGGCAATGTTCCAAAGGGATCCTGTTTGTACTGAGAGACTCCCCTTATAGAGAAGGATTAACAAAGTTGCCTGCTCTTCTGTTTACTTTCTTTAGTCTTTATTAAGTTTAGGTTAAAAAAAGGCCCTGTAAGAATCTTTTAACCTGCTCCTCCTGTAGGCATCATCCTTTTCTCAGTCATAAAACTCTTCATAGAACTCCTGAAATACCATCTAAAACTCACATGGTTGATACTTTACATTTTTTATTACTGCATAAGTCATTTATTGAATTATCCAGCCTCCTTTGTCTTAATTACACTGTTAAAGCTTCTGTGCATCGAGTGAGTTGCTAAAATCGCTGCATGACATTCATTTCCTTTTAAATTATAGCACAGAGTCTAGCAGTTTAACAGTCTCATTTTTCCTCTTTTCCATTTCCTTCTATAGTTCCAGGAGCCTCTCATCTGTGGACCCTGTTTTATTCATACTCAGTCCTGCCATTCCTTTATGGCTATCTTTTAAAACACCTGGACTGTTTACTTATACTTTATTAATCCCTCTCTCAGGTGACCGTTAAAAGCTTTCCAACAAGGAATCAATTTGCTTCTATCCTCCATACATCAATGGTCCACTGCTCCTTTGGGGAATCATGGCAATTGAAAAATAGCATGAACTATAAAGTAATGTATTAAAGTACCAGTTTTTTTTGGAGTATATAATTTATAGCTAGTAACAGACAGAACCGTTGGGTAATAGCTAGAAATTGTTATACAAGAGTGCCTGCAAAGAGCATACCAAATAAAAATTTATTTCACATAATTATTTATCTGTTCCAGAATCCGCGGTGGTTCAGCGGTAGTGTTGTTGCCTCATAACAAGAGGTTCTCCCGTTCGATTCTCAGCTAGTGTGCGGGAAGTGCCTTCTGTGTGGCGTCTGCATGTCCTCCCCGCGGGTCAAGTGGTGTTCCGAAAGACATGCGTGAATGGGTGTGCCTTCACTGAAGGTTGGGCGTCAAGCTGGCAACTCAGCACTGTGAAAATCTACTGCCAATCATTAGCAAACCGGAGTTCCGCTGTGGCGACCCCTAACTGGGAAAAGCTGAAAGACAACAACAACATTTATCTGTTCCAGAATATGTGAAAAAATATATGTATATATATATATATATATATATATATATATATATATAAACATATATATATATATATATATATATATATATATATATATATATATATATATATATATATATATATATATATATATATATATATATATATATATATATATATATATATATATATATATATATATATATATGTATTTTTAACCTCAAGTGACTAGCTATGTCTTTTACACCAAACATGTGACAATTCTTGACAAACTCTTTCCCAGTCTTGGAATTTTAACCTATCTACCCCCCATGCCAAAATGATTACCTAGATTCCGATCCTTTATAAGAATCATAACAGCAATATGGAATCACATATGCTCAACTATAATACATTTTAGACCCATCATAGCCAGTTCTGGATGTCAATTTGACTGTCAGCTGTTAAATATTACTATACACAGTACCCTTTGCTGTTATATAACTTTGAAATAGGCCAGATAAGTGAACATTAACTTTACATAGTACTCCTGAAGTATGTGAGTGAGCCATCCATTTCTGTTTAATTCTTTCAAAAGATATTGAAAAAATATTATCATACCTAAACATAAAAATGTATCATGATCTAGAGCAGAAAGGCGCATCTCCTAAATACAAACAATTTGAAAAAGCAGCTTATACATGCAAGTTGACACCATTGTCTTCGTAAAAAGGTTCAACGACCTAGTAACTTCCCATAGTATTATGTGCATCCCCAACAACAGACTGATGTTTGCAACAAAAGTTTTAATTCACAAATTTCTAAGCAGGCCACTCCATTCCTGTTACTCTTCGACTATGCTTAGATAGCCAGACTAAAATGAGATTCATTCCTATTTCCAGTGCCTGAATAGTGAGTCAACTACAAATCCATGTAAAACCACTCTGACAGATTGCACTAACTGGCAGTCAGACGTACAAGTTAATTTATCACTGTCAGTCAGATTTTCAGCCAACACGTACAAAAATAATGCAAATTGAGTTGAGTGTATCAAAATATATAAAACAAAATATTCACCCCTCCTTAATAGCGCAGATAAGGTGATTATTACCAAAAATCCTAACACTAATCTTAGAATAGGCATATAATATACCCCATTTATATTATAGATGCTATTTACAATAGCAGTTGTATTATATTCTTTATCTTTGTACTTCCAAGGCATGAGCTGCACCCACTGAAAGCAATGAGCACAAGGTCAACACACACACACTACCAATGAGGTGATGTAAAACCATACAAAAACAATTGTGTTATGAAAATTAGACCAGCTGACCACTTAAGTTCCTTTCAGACACCTTTATGAAACATCACTGAATGGCTGCAGCATTCATCAGCAATGACCTCATTCATCTGCTTAATCTTTGTGCAGTAGAAGTGTTATAAGATGTTAATGACATCTAAAGTTGCCTGGTAAACTTTGATATATTCAGATACTTTGTACTTTTTTGTTTTTGCTTATTTTTTAACCCTAGCAGTAAAAGCCTACCATAAAACACAAAGAGTGCCTAATTATACACTGATTAAGCCAATTGCATTTACCATTCTGAAAGCATTACTGTAGTCTATTTAAAAAAAAACATATACTGGAAGTTAAAATACATAATAATTTCCATGATGCACAGGAAATATTAGGAAAGTAGCTTTGCTTTCAGAAAGTCTTATCCAGTTTCAAATAAATCCCCTGCAGTAAGGATACAATATTATTGCATTAAATCTTCAAAACTAAACAAATGCAACCAGCACAATTTTTTTGCAACACAAACTAAGTTAACATGGCCAGGATTCTGAAACAGTTTTTATCAGTTCATACGTTCATAGGTATGTACTAGGCTAATGACAGCTGGGGCCTTCTTAAGCACAGCCATGCATATCTCTGAAACATTCTGGTACTTTTGGTAAGTGTAAGCAGGGCCTTGGGAGGTGAAGCATTTACAAGTCTGGGCCTGGAAGATAAACCATTTACAGGCTAACTGTGCCCAATAGAGATATAGGTGCGAAACCAGGGATGAATTTCCTGTTCCCTATCCAAGTGTCCAAGTTACACTTGAATAGGCTTAGGGAAGAACTCTGTTTCACATGGCTATGGAGCCTATTCCAGAGAAGAAGTAGTCTCTGGGATACTTACCTGTCTCTCCAGTAGATCCTGTATATATCACAGGCAAGGTTTAAGTCTTCAGAATTGTAATTTTGGTGTTGTTTGCTTTGTGGATATGTGGAAGGTCCATCCAAGTGGGGTCTGACAATTCCTTTTATGCCAGGCATAGATTTCCCCTCAGCAGCCTGTAGGAAACAAAATATAGGGATAATGCTTTGAGGCAGTTAGAATAGGATATTATTTATGTCCTGTATTCTCTTATTGAAGAACCTCAGTGGGCATTCAAATTGTTAGATGTGCCTGGTTAGATACCTACCAAAGATGGCATCGTACTCAAGGATAAATGTGATAAGTACCAAATAAAGTGGTACAATGACCTCCTTAGACCTAGATGTCATACTTTTATTTATAAATTGCACAACATAGAATAACTTCCTCACTGCCATAGAGACATGATGGTCAAAGGTAAGATTACTATCTACGTGTGTTACTAAGTCTCTGACTACTAGAGGCTAGGAAGCCTTTGGGGTTTAGGAAGGTCACATTTAAGTTCCTCAGCTTATGTGGGTCTATGTTACTGCTTCATGCTCTGTGTGATGGGTGCAGCATATGTACTACCAATATCCTGATTGACATAATGAGTGCTTTAATGTGACAGGTTTGCCTCCAGTGACATTGTGTAAACACATCTCTCAAGTACCTTATCAGTTTATTTGAGAATTAGATGATTATAAGTAAACATGAGACAATTTCTACATATACTCAGGATGCCCTTATCCACTCAGCTGGTAACAGAGATAGTGGGAAAGGTCATATCCATGGCAGTAGGCCTGTTTTATTAATTAAATGGTAGCAATAAGAATATATAGTTAAATCTGGAGAATCTGGATTGCAGCTCTGGGGACAGTGTTTGTCATTGCACAGACTTGTTGCCCTGAGTGCATTTAGTTATTGATGAAATTTCAAGAGTGTTTTATAAAAAAATTGTCAACTAAAGGTGCTACATTTATGCAGGACACTGTCAAACACTTGAGGAAAACTACTAAAACAGGCCCTGATTATTATGCATGAACTATTTAGGGAGATATTCTGAAGTTAGTTTAGCCATCAGCTAATCAAGCAGTGTTTACTGAAAAGAAAGAATTAGCTTTGTCAAGAATGATGATTCACCTTATCACCACATCTTCATGCTGCTGGGATACAGTGCACCTTTTCTTCTTCTTTCACCAGAAGCAAAACAGTAGCACTAATCCCAAGATCAGGAGACAGCCTCAGGACTTTTGGTGATCAACAGCCTTGTACCAGATGATGCAGGCGTGTGTAGGCTTGTTGCTTTTTCCTGGTAAATGCCTTGAAAAGCAGCCAGACCAGTAAGGAAGGTCCCACACAGACACTCACTTCCCAGTCAGAGACAGTCAGGAATCAATGTCATCTGCTCTTTCTCTTACCAGGAGCAAAACAGTGGAACAAATCCCATGCTGGTACCTGTGAAGCAGTTATCAGGCTTATGGGTGATCTGCATTCTCCAGGAATAATGTTCCAAAGAAAAATAACATCCTCCTTCTCTTGTCAAGAGCAGGACAGAAGCATTAATCCCAAGGTGACTACAGAGATACAGAATGTGGGCTCTCCAATGATTACTGGTCTTGGACAAGATGTTGCAGATTTTAAAGGTAAAAATGGAAAAATGGGATGATATCCAGAGTTGCAGTGTGCACTAAGCTGTTAGATATGAAAGAGGGAGTAACTCAAACTTTTGTACTCTAAGGGGTGAGCCACTAAATGTAAAAGACCAAGATAGATTGGATGGGGGTGAGAACTAAGCATTCTGGCTCTATGCAATAGAGTGGGAAGACCAATGCATTTAAATAGTTGAAAGGGGAGTGACTTTACAAAATTACAGTTTTGTGCTTACTGACATTAGCCAATGAAAGAGGAAATGGAAGGAATTAAATGGTCAAATTAACACAAGGGTGAGTAACTAGAGAGGTAATGGGACTAAAAACATGACAACACCATAAATTTAATTTCTGTGTGACACAGCTCTGTTGTTTTACCCCTTAAAAGTAAGGGTTAGGTCCTAGCTCCTCCCTCAGTTCACAGGTAATTTACCTTAAGTAAGCTATTTTAATTTTTGTATGACTCACAAGAAACACAGCTCTGTTTTTTTTCTAGTTTAAATATGTAGTAGAAACAGAATACAGTTAAAACACAGTGTAATGAAAATATACCACAACATATAAAATAGAAAAAAGCAATAAAGCAGTACAAATTACAAGAAAGCAATATAAGGAAACACAAAGTAACCTTTCCCTCACAGCAATCTATGGTAGAATCTGAGTGAGCTTTTCCAGTAAAGTCTTGAAATGTTTTATTTTACCCTTTGAATACAATATCTATTTCCTAGCTCCTCACTTATTTCAAAGAAAATTAACCTTAAGCAACACGTTCTAATTTCTTTGTGACTCATAGGAGACATAGCTTCTGTTTTTTTATTCCTAGTTTAAATATGCAAGGGAAAATAAAATATAATTAAAACACAATGCAATGAAAATTAACCACAATATATAAAACAGAAGAAAGCAGTATAAATGAAACAAACTAGCATTTTCCCACAGCTGTCTATGGTAGAGTTTGAGTAAGCTTTTCCAGTAAAGTCTTGAAATGTTTTATTTTACCTCTTAAATACTAGGTTTAGTTTCTAGCTCCTCCTTCAGTTCACAGGTAATTATCCTTAAGTGATGTTTTGTAATATCTATCTGATTCATAAACAACTCTGTTTCTTTCTTAGTTTAAAATTGCAATAGAAAACATGATAGAATTAAAACACAGTGTAATGACTACTAAATTATGTAATAAATAGAAGAAAGAGTAAAAAAATATAAATTACAAGAAAGGAATATAAGGAAAAGCAAATTAACCTCTCCCTCACAGCATTATATGGCAAAGTATGAGTGAGCCTTTTCAGTTCATGGTAGCAGATTTTGTGGTGTGAGCATTCATACACCAGGTAGGGGTGATACAAACACAAACTAAGTGTAATTTTGAAAAGCTACAAAAATCACATGACTTACATAACAGAAAATGTTGGTATTATGATGCAAAAATTAGCAACAGTATTACAATGAGGGAAATGGCAGATATACTGTAAATGATGGTATGGATATATACAGTCAGTGTAGGGAGATGTTAGTGTAACGGGGTTGACTTTAGCAACTCTTTGTGGATAGGAGAGGCAAATGGAAAATGTGTGGAGGGTAGCTTTGTATTTGTATATGAATCAGGCTATTGTTGTTATTGCTGCAAGCCACATTGTTGCACATCATCACTGCTGGCTGCAACAAGTTATCCATCTGTGCCTAATACATCATGCCCTCTACAACACACAAATTGTGGTGTACTAATGTATGGAAAGAGGTACCATGCAGAATCTGGTTGCACTATATCTCACCCTTACATGCAGGGTCATAGGATGTCTGTGTCCTACCTATCCTTATGGATATAAAAATGCGTGCAGCTTTGAGAATAATCACTGCAGGGACCTGTCAGCAACCAGTGGGAGAGACAGCAGGTGTATCCAGGGCATCTGTCTTAAGGAAACTCCACTAGTTCCATGCTACAACATGCCAGGGAGCATATGAGATAGCCACAAATCATATAGAAGGTAGGCAACACCGTGCAACATTTTTTTGACATAGCCTAGTTCTCTGAGGTATTATTGCCACAGACTGCAACCTGACTGCAATAAAAGTCATACCCAGGCACAGGGACAACAATGTATCAGCTGTAGAGGGCTCCACTCTATCAACTGCCAGATTGTCAGTAAATAACAGGATATAATATACAATGTGTTTGCAGGCCAATCAGGTAGTATGCATGACTCCCACAGTTGAGACATGTGGGACTTATGCTAGCAATTTGTGGGGGTGATTTTCCACAGGAGTATCTTATTGGTGATGACAAATATGCCCTAGATCCATGGAAAATGACAGCAAGTAAAACCCCACAAACTGTCACAGAAAATGTATACAATAATGCCTTGTCACAGGTATGGGTCATTGTTGAATGTGTCCTCAGCCTGCTAAAGGTTCACTTCCCTGGTCTTGATTCATCCTGCATTGCACTGCAGAATGATCCTGTAACATGCAGTAAAATCGCTGCAGTGTGTGCAATGTTTCAAAACATACCGATATGCAAAAAGTTACAGCAGGGCAGAAATATTCAGGAAGAGAACATTTCCCAGTCAGCAACAGAGGAGGTCCTCATGAGAAGCTTGTGGAGGAATAAAAATCTAAAATTATAAATGGCCCAGCATTACAGAAGAAATGAGTAGAATATAGCCAAATTGCACTTTTAGGCTTGACGGGTTAAAGAAAATCAATAATTAGTTATTGTCCAGCTTAGCATTTGTATTTCCACAGTTATTACAGAAAGCATATGTTCCAGAAACATGAATGAAGGCTGCTAAGTTACCCCTTCATAAATTGAGCTCAGTTAGGAACCTTCTGATTTTAGACAAACTTTGCCTATATTCTTGATAAAGTGTTTAAGAGAGTTATATCAGAAATGCATTAGACATGGGATTGAGGCAGGGATATTTATCAGTGCATGAGCAACACACTACAATGTATACCATATATGCTGATGTGCAGGTGCAGGAAAAGATTCTGAGAGGAATTATAGTCAAGTGTTGTCCATGTGAAATTTTTATGTAAATAAGATCTTCAGAAGATTGAGAGATATAATACTGGAACATCTTAGAGCAATTAAAAAATAGAGATGGTTCAAATGCACTGTAAACACACTAGCTTGTTCTGTTTTTTTTTTCAAGGGTTTTATTCAGTGGTATTGACTTCGCAAGTAAAAATGTATATTGTGATAATAGTGAAAACTATTTGAAATATCTAGTATACAAATGTTAAATAGCCATGAATGCAAGTAATAATTGTGGTCTTAATTCCTCTAGAAGTTTAAATGTCACTTAAAAAAATGAGAGCTTTTAAATGTCAAAGCTGGACATTTTAAGCCATGTTATTTCCAGTCATGTGATGTTATCAGATGAACTCTACACTCGGATGCTTTAAGTCATGTGATTTTCTGTCATATGATATTAATATGGGATTTGTTCTATATAAATAAATATTCAATTTTTGATGACGTCTCAGTTCCTTAGTGAGAAGCTTGGAGATTAAAGCGCTTACTCTGCAACTTTATTTTAAATTCTTTTATTTTATCAAAATGGGGCATTTAACAGTTGGTGTCTGACCCATTCCTATGTTTCTTCATTTTTTCATGTTTTTGGATAATTTCAAATATCTTGTTTCTAGACTTAACAAAAACCTTTTGATACTATCCCACTGAGTGTAATTCTACAAGTAATAAACAACTGGAATGTGAATGGCTGCCTTACATGTTGGATTAAATCACGTTAAACTGGTCAACTGTCTTGTGGCAGAATAAAAGGAGACATGTCAAAACATTTTAGGATTCACAGGGGCATGTCACAAACTTAGTGTTGGGCTGTTTTGTTTAACATCTTTATGTTCACTATGCCTATACTGGACAAGTGCTGGATCCAGAAATATGCTAAATATATGAAAATAGGATGTGTGGCATCATTGACTAAAGATAATTTCTTTTATGAAAATTAGTTTATCAGGTTTCAAGAATGGGCAGAAACAAATGTTAGTTTCAATATAAAGGAATGCTTTTTATTACATGTGAGGAAAATAATATTCAATATCCATATGCAATAAATGAGAGTATATTAACAAATACAGATGAATATAAATCACTGGGAGTGCTGATGTTTTGTACACAAATGTAACATAAGAACATGTTTATATATAATGATAAGATCAATAATGAGAGCGATAACTTTAAAGACTGAGAAAGTTCTTTTACTTCTCTACAATCTTAGAATTTAGAATTTGGCTCTTTATATTTCCCAACAGGGTGTAAATAAGATCTAATAAGTACAGAACTGTTACACCAACTTGATGCTGAAGATGAGGAATGATCAGTATAAGGAAAGCTTCATTAGGTTACAATTTCATTCAACTTATTAGAGTAATAAGTGTAGACCTAATGTAACATTTTAAACAAAATTCTGATAAGTATGTCATGTACACAATTAGTAGGACACCATAAGGAAACAAGGAGAAAAACTGCATTATTAGATCTACAAAGAGATAATAAGAAACAGTTGATTAAGATGGCAGTTAGTGTAAGCAATACACTTTGGGTCATTTTTTTTGCATAAAGTGTTTTATTAAAAAAATTGAAAGTGATAACTGGATTAACAAAATTTGACATTGATATAACATATACATTGGAATAATTCTTATTATTAGAAAAGAAAACTAGACTATAATAATTTACAATATATGCAAAAGGCCTGAGATCAAGATTATAAAAAAATGAAACAAGGCAAAATTTGAGATCATACAACTAAAACTATTATAATTAACTGGATAAAGAAATTAATCTATAAGGGGCATGCTCTTCAACCAAGGAATGTTCTTTAGTTTGCTGGGATAAATTCTTCTCTTCTTTGTTGCAGTTTCTTTGGTGCTGTGTCTTTTAGAAGAAAGAGAAAGTCTTAAAATTTGATTCAGTAGGAGTCTTCCAGTTTCTTGTGACAGTTTTTCTAGCCACAGCAAGTATTGTCCATGTAAGATACAAATAGTCTTTTTTTTAAGTTGGATGTGCCTAGAGTATTAAAGAGAACCATTCCTTTCTTTAAAATAGAGGTATCATTCCACAAAGTTTTAAAATATTATTGGACTTTTGACCAAAAAATTGTGTACCATATTACAATCATAAAGCATGTGTGACCAATTAGCTTTTAAATGATTTTTACATCTTCAGCATTCAATATTAGTTCCCTTTCTCAGTTTAGCAGATCTTTCAGGGATTTTCAAAGCTGTAAGCAAAAATTTCCAAGTAAATATACTCCAATGGAGTGTCAAAAAGAGGTTTAAATAGAAGATAGCAGTTGTTCTTTTATTTTGTTCAGAAAAAAGTTATGAAATACTCTTTAGAGAAAAAGTTCCAAAATTTTTCATCTAAATTAGAATCATCTTTAGCTATTATAACATATAATTTGGAAATGAATTATCTAGAATTGTATATATTATTTTAAATAAAATGTGCATCCATTCTGGCATCACGATACAACTTGAATTAGATAAAGGAGACAATCTGGTTTAGATTGAAGTTAAGATTAATTGTAGATAAACCAAAAGAAGCAGAAACCAGAACCAAATGTACTAATAAGCCAAAAACAGTGTCTGGAAAAACGAAGCAGGAGTATATGAAAATATTTCAGTCCTTTATTGAGCCCAAATGCAAGTATAAAATTTATTGTATAAAAACCTGATTTAATGCACTGGTTTATAAAGACAACTATATTGAGTAAACAGATCAGGCAACTGAATTTAACTTAATTTTACTTTCATGTTTATTTTAATTTTAATTATGTATTCATATAAAAAAGGAAAAATTTTTAAATTGGAAAATGAAGGATATTGACTTTTAAGGAATCACAGTTTTTAGATTGGTTTTATGGAAACATAAAATCTTATAATGTGTAGGTAGGGATTCACTTTAAATGAATTATTCATGAAATATTTAAATGAAGAGAATGGCATCAATATAATTGGTTGTTTTAAATTTGTTAGAAGCACATTAAATGGTGTTAATTAATTGGTAATCATATAAATATGAGGAATCAAATGGCTTCAGTCATCTGATGAAGTCGAACTGTTTTTGATGAAAACGCATTCGTATGTTTTAAGGCGTTTATGGTGGTGTTATTTTATACTGGCATTTGGGCTCAATAAAGGACTGAAATATTTTCATATACTCCTGCTTCGTTTTTCCAGACACTGTTTTTGGCTTATTAATTGTCGATAAACTACATCTTTATTATTGAAATTAAACTCTTGACAAATAGTACCTATTGACTTAACTGTATTTCTTTCAATGCATTGAAAACCATAATAAAAATTATGATTTTTTTCAGGAGTTAAGTATTTGCATTGGTATATTATTTGTATAGTTTTTATTAATTGTTTTCCTAAATATTTTAATATTAAATTTATATAATTAGAAATAGATGGAGAATATGTATGTACTTGACTATACCTAAAAATATGAAATCAAAAGGGAGTATACAAATTTGAATTTGCTAAATCTATTGAGATTTATTTTTCTAGTATTGAATAGATGAGATACAATTTTCCAGTTAGATATGTAATTATTATTAAACCAGTTGGAGATCATCCTTATAGCTGCTGCTTTAGAATACGTTCCTCTATTTGGAAATTTATTTCTCCATTACACCAAGGTCAGAAATGATGATTTATATTCAATCTAGGTTTGTTAGGGTACCAAAGAAAATGTAATAATAATTTATCTGTTGTTTTTATTTGTTTTCTATTAGGTGGCAAAATAAGAGGTTGAGTTACATGTAATAATTTTGGGAATAATGTAATTTTAATAATTTGTCATCTATCTTCAAATAATGTATACATTTTATTCCAAAATTTAATTACATCACTAAAAGATATTATTATTTTTTTCATAATTATATAGTCTCCTCTGTATTATTATAAATATGAATACCTAAACACAACACATTAGTAGATGCATTGTCTATTAAGTGGCAACTATATTTGTTGAGTTATTTTTATTTATAATGAGATATTTTGATTTAGAATTATTAAAATGCAAGTTAGACATATTTTGAAAGTTATTTATTATTTTTTTCAAGTTCTAGTAATGTTTCAGGAGAATTTTTTTTATATTTAAAAGAATATCACCAGCAAATAACATAATGTTGTAGTTATATTCCTGATTAAACTCTATACCTGGAAATTTTGTATTTGAATGAATAAGAATTGCAAGTAACTGAGTGGCTAAATTAAATAATAAAGGGGGCAACCTTGCTTAGTTCCTTTTGTTAAATATATAAAATTTGAGGTATTTGGGCCTAATTTCATGCATGCTTTATTATTATTATAAATAGCTATTAACATTTTCATAAATTGTGGGGGAATCAAATAAATATAATACTTTAAGTAAGTAGTTCCAATTGATTGACTCAAATGCTTTTTCAATATCTAAAGTGCTAGTTCTGTTTTTTTAGTATTCATTACATCGATCAAGGTAATTAATATTTTAAAATCAGAAGTCTGTCTTTTATGAATGAATCCAGATTGATCAGAACTAATTTTTTTGGTAAAATATCTTTCATTTTATCTGCTAAAATGGACATGACTATTTTGTAATGTACATGGAGTAGTGAAATTGGTCTATAAGAAGAACATTCCTGAGGGTGTTTACCTTCTTTTATAATTGGAGTAATTAGGGAATATTTCCATGAGGGTGGTATTTGAAATAAATTTTGAACTTTTAGAAAAATGCTATGTAAGTTTATCATAACTTTTTGAGGAAATAATTTGTATAGTTCTGGAATTATTCTTTCATTTCCAGGAGGTTTATTTTTTTTAATATTGTTTATTTTTTGCATCATTTCTTGTAAAGAAATAGGTTTTAACTAAATATATTTTTGTAAGGAGGAGATTTTTTTAACTAAAGATTTATAATGTTAGATAGTAAATCATTTCCGTTATTTATTATTTTTTGATTCAAGGATGAGTAATGATTTCTGAAGATTTCTAAAATGTCTCCAACATCTGAATTTAATTTATTTGTTAAATGTTTTTTTTAATCTTTAATAATATTATTATTTGTTTGAAATTTGATCTGTTGGTTGTATATTTTAAGTGTCTAGGAGATCTTGAATAAGATGTTATCTTGAGTTTTTCTAATGCCATTTCAGTTTTATGAGATAATTCATTGTATTTATTATTTAGATTTATTATTTAAGTCTTATCTCCCCTTTTATTTTCATATTTTTTTTAATTTCTTTTAACTTAAATTGGATATCTAGCCTTGCTTTATTCCATTCTTTTACTTTATGTTTGTACCAATAAATTGTTCTACCATAAATATATGATTTAAATAAGTCTCATACCATTATTAAGTTAGAATCAGGAGTATATTGAATATTAGAAAGTTATCTATCTCCTCTAGTAACCATGTTTTATATTCTTTCATTTTAGTAATATATGCTTGGATTCTTTGGTTGAAAGTTAGTCTTTTAAAATTAATTTTTATTCTTAAACTTAGTGCATTATGATCCAAAAAGGGACAAGGAATTATATTAAAATATATTATTTTTGGAGTAATATTATGAGAAGTTAGTATTTTATCAATTGTTGTTTTAGTTACACATTTTAAAGAATAATGGAAGTATTCTAGAAAGTTTTTATCTTTAAAATAAAATGTATTTTTAGATTAAAATATTCTTTCCATTCTATAAGTGATTTAGCAATAGGAATGATCTTAAATATTCTATTTGAATTAGTTTCAGAATTATCTAACAGACAATTAAAATCATCTTCTAAAAGTAAAATTCCCCTATATTCACTTATTATATAATCAAGATGTCCTTTGGCCACTTTATTTCCCATTCCTGGAACCAATAAAGTTCTATCACAATATTTTATGATAATCATGGTGAATAAACCCTCTTTTCTCCATTTTTAGATATAATTTGAGGTAATTGAATCCATTTTTTCCATAGAATAGCTACTTCTCTCTTTTTTAGATTTATAGGAGGAATGTGCTAAGGTCATGTACTTGTTAAGGTTCTAACATTGTTTATCTGTTTCTGAAGAAAAATGTGTTTCATGAAGGAATGCAACATTTGGTTTATTAAGCTCTAAATATTTTAGAAGATTTGCCCTCTTTTTGGGATTATTTAACCTGTTGATATTTAATAATAATAAGTTTAAGTCCATGTTCTAGAAAAGTATGTTTAAAAAATAGTTATACGCTTAAATTGTAATGTACATAACAGAAAAATTATCGCAGACTGAAGTAAAACAGTAGTAAAAAAAACATATTTTAATCCAAGAAAACCTACACATGGAATAACAAAGATTCCTAGCCTTCACTTGAGAAAACCTAGTCTAAAGACTAACTCTCAATCCACATCAGAAAAAAAGAAAAGACATTCCCCTGGACTCTGTATACCCTGCATGGCATGCAGGATTAGTGCAGGAGCTCTAGCAGGCAATATGTCTGCCGTGTGATCCAGGAACAGCCTGCAGGGGCGTGCACAAGCGCTCCTGCTCTAGTCCTGCGCGGACTAAGCCCCTGTATACAAATCACCCCATTTTCAGGAGAAATCCATGCAAACAAGGTGAATTTGTGATCCAGAAAGCTTGCAACCAGCCGTGCAGGACTAGTGCAATCTGTAGAAATGTACTCGGTTAGTAACCAAGTACATTTCTGCAAAATCCAAAATGGAGCTGTGACAGCTCCAAATAAAGGCTGAATATCAGTCAGGAAGCATGCCAACGGCCAAGTATAGAGCCAATGGCATTGCAAACAACCTAAAATGTTAAAAAAATCAACATTTAATTTTTTTTAGCCGATCTAGGCTGTTTAAGCATAGGGCAGTGGCGCGCAAACGGGATCGGGGGGAAAATAATAAAATAAACCTAAAATAAGCATTCTAACTAAAATCACTATTCTGCCATGCAAGTCAATGGCAGGCAGAAGACAACATTGACAGTGAGTAGTGGTTGCTAAGGGGGGAAGCTCAGTGTGAGACATGTAACTATACATTAGCAGGCAATCCTATGCAAATGAGGGGAATGATAGGGAATCCCAGTTTTCCCCAGCATGCTAGTCGGGTCAGGTCCCAATAGTGTAAGAGTAGGAATAGCTTGGTGCAAGCCTAGGAGTTAGCTAACATCATGGGGGTGTATGTCAGGCATACTGTAAGCAGATTGGAGCCCTGTGGCTCAGGTTTGCTCCTAGCTAAGCACAGCTAAGCAAGGGTTTGTGTCTGACTCTGCCTAGCACTCTTTACATTGCCTAATTCGGTGCATGTGCCATGCACCAGATTTTAAAGGTTTAAAAAAACATTAAACCAGGAAATAGCAGCTCTGTGCAGATTTGATCACTCTGTTTGCGCGGTGCACTCCTGGGCTTAAACAGGAAGGCAATGGGAAGGGAAAACAGCAGTAGGAAAGTAATTTAGAAGAACTAGCATAGCTGGCAACTGAAGTGTATCAGAATCAGCCAATTACACAGGCAGCAGACCAGCCCAGCCCAGAACACTACTATAAAGTATGCAAACACCTTCCCTTCTGGATTTTCCCACACTCTACACCACCGGTGTAAACAAGCAGGGAACTTTTACTACACAAATAGACAAAATGATAGGGGCTGCAATAGCTATCATACAACAACTTGTGGAAGAGGCTGAGCATGGTGAGGATGTGAATGGTATTGACCAACTCACAGTGAGGAGACGGAGAAGAGTGTGTAGACCCAGGGTAACCTAACAGGGGCTACATGAGCTGGAGATAGTGGGGCACTATAGGGTAGACAGGGACCTCCTACAACAAACTGTAGAGCTGTGCCGGCCATGTCTGTCACACAGAACAAACAGAGGGGAACCCATCCCAGTGGATAACAAAGTATGTGTAGTCCTAAGAATACTAGCTACAGATACCTTCCATAGGCCAACTGGGGACATTTCAAGTCGTAGCCAGATATAGATCGCCCACCATGTCCCAAGATGCTCACTCTGCATTCCTTGAGACATTGGAAAATATAAAGGTCCATCCCAACACCATAATTTTGGGTGATTTCAACTACCCTGCTATAGACTGGGTGAACTACCAATGTTCCAACTCCTATGCTCAGCGATTCATAGAATTTATAAATTTAAATGCCCTTGAACAACTAGTATGTTCCCTACTAGAGGGGACAACATATTGGATTTAATCATCACAAATATGGGCACCAATTGTACCACACACGTTATCACCCCCTCCTTGGTCAGATCCAACCACAAACTGATAACCCTGGACATCCTCACTCCTCTACCTCCCCCAATCAAAGAAACCATAGTCAAAAACCTTTCCAAAGCAAACTTCAAACTACTTGCATCCGAAGTGGAAAGCTTCATTATTCCCTTGCAGAAGGATAATGATATCCAGGATGTGGAATCCTACACCAAGGCACTCTATATGCATCTTCAGGATTGCATGGACTGTGCTATCCCAAATAAAACCAAGACTCCTTCCTCAAGCAAGAAGAAATCAGTCTGGTGGACCCCGGCCATAAGCAAACTTTACAATAAAAGGAGGAGACTTATACAAAAAAAGGCCAAATCTCAAGTAGAAAAATCATCCCTGATCAGCATTAGTAAGAAATTGAGGCCCCTCATTAAGTCAACAAGCTAATTTTGAAAAGAAAGTTGCCAAGGATGCCAAGGATAACCATAAGGCCTTCTATGGCTATGTCAAAAACCTAAATGGCAATGCTCAGGTCTGTTCTGAGCTAGTACAAAATGAAACAAAATACACTGACCCTTCTGACATTGCCAACATCTTGGCTGACAGGTCCAGTGCAACCCCCCCCCCCCACCACCTACAGGGCCTATTACCATTCTAGGGGATTGTGTAAGTCCAATTATTACTGATACATTGGTTAACAAGGCTCTATCTAAAGCTAAAAACACTGCCTCCATGGGACCAGATGGTGTCCTAGGCTGTATCATACGTGAGCTCCAAAAGGAATTAACCCCGCATCTTAATACCCTGTTCAGTCTCAGCCTCTCCACAGGATATGTGCCCATAGAATGGTGCATGGCAATGGTGGTTCTGCTACACAAGGGTGGGGCCACAACTGATCCTGGGAACTACTGACCAATAAGCCTGACCAGTCTGATCTGTAAGGCTATGGAGCAAATCATTATGGAACTCATAAATGGAGAGATTGGGAACCTCCAGTCGCTGGACCCCATGCAGTTCGGCTTCGTCAAGGGCTGATCATGCCTCCTGAACCTGGTGGATTTCTTTGAGTCAGTTACTCAGGCTATAGATAAGAGAAAGGAGGCACACATGGTTTACCTTGACCTTGCTAAAGCATTTGACACCATTTCCCATTCAGGTATTATTGATAAGCTCACCAGCCTGGGCATAAAACCTTACGTCACAAGATGGATTGCAAACTGGCTCTCAGACAGATCCCATAAAGTAAGAGTAGCGGGATCTATGGCTGAATCCAGACCAGTAATGAGTGGTGTGCCTCAGGGCTCTGTCCTGGGGCCCCTCCTGTTTGGCATATACTTCTCAGAAGTACAGGCAAGCACGGAAGAACTGTGGCTGACTAAGTTTATGGACGACTACAAACTGGGTGCTATAATAGAGTCTCCAGCCGACATGGAGATCCTCCAGAAGGGCCTAAATGAGACTGATGAATGGTGTCAAAGCCACGGTCTCAAGCTAAATGCAAAAAAATGCGTAGTAATCCCCTTTGGAAAAAAACAGAGTACCCAGAAACTACAGCATAGGAGGTAATCCCCTGAAATCTGAAGAAGAAATAAGGGATTTAGGGACCCAAGTAGATAGTTAGCTTTCCTTTGATAACCATGTTGCCAAAGTGGTTAGAAAATCCTTCTATGTGACCCATCTGATCAAGAAAGGGTTCGCATCAAGATCTAAGGATGTAATGGTGCCCCTCTACTCTTCCCTCATCAGACCCACTATTGAGTACAATGCACCAATTGGAATGTACCTGGCTAGACATCTCCAGCAGCTGGAGAGACCATAAAGCTACCTAACCAAGAGGATTACTGGCCTCAAACAGTTTCCTTATGCAGCACGATTGTAAAAGCTAAGACTGTTCTCTGCTGCATACCGCTTTCTCAGAGGTGATCTCTGTCTAACGTACAGAACCATGTCCAACCCAGAATTGTTGAACATGCTCCATCTTAGCAAAACCAAATCTACTCGAGCTACACGCTCTAGGGATATAACCCTCAACACAACATTGAATAGAACATGCTGGAGGGATAGATTCCCTTCGCAGAGACTTCCCTTACTATGGAACAGGGTCCCGATCTACATAAGACAGAGCACCTCACTATTACTCTTTAAAAGGAACCTTGATGGGTAACAGAAAGTTCACACTGGGATCACACCAACAGCACTACTAGATAAGGGCCAAGGGTACTAGCTGCTAGTACAAGGGTCTAGGGAACTACTAAAGGGGCGGTGAATACCGCACAACATGGCTGGCCTAATATATGCCTTTGGGCAGGTAGCCCAGTACCAACCTATGAACCTATATCATGGGGATCGCACAGGCATCAGCATCCAGGATACTCCACCAGTTCCTGAATACCATGTCAGCACATGTCGGTGAGCACGTATATTTCCCCAACACCCATGAGGTGTTGGCCAGCAATATGCAACTGTTCCACCAAATAGCAGAATACTCTGAGGTAGTGGGTGCTATAGACTGCACGCATATACGTATCAAAACACCACCCAGTGAGTGGGGTAGGGTCTACATCAACCACAAGGGCTTCCCCTCCATCAACTGCCAGGTTGTGTGCAATGCCCAAGGCATAATAATGAATACATGTGCTGGCTGCCCTGGAAGGTATCACGATTCCCACATCTGGCATCTGATGCAGCTGTATCAGAGATTTGCCAATGGGGACATCCCTCACGGTCAACTAGTGGGGGATGCTGGATATGAACTGGAGCCATGGCTGATGACACCCATCAGAAATGCACACACACCTGAACAAAAACTCCATAATGAGGTACATGCACAGACCAGAATAAAAGTAGAGCATGTGTTTGGGATGCTCAAGTCATGGTCCCAGTGCCTGGACACATCCAATGGAGCCTTGCAGTACTCACCAACTAAATGTACCCAAAGTGTCCTCATATGTGCTATGTGGCACAATATGATCCTGCAGAAACAGCTGCAGCAGGAACAGCATGGGGCAGGGCCAGACTGCCCCCCCCCCCATCATTGCCAAGACCTGCACAGGCACAGAGTGACTCGGAGGAGGAACAACCTGAGCCTGCCCCAGTATACAGAAGGAAGCATGCCCAGTATGCCCTAGCCTTGGCAAAGAGGAAATGCATAGCACATACACTGACACAGGAGGGACCCAGGGAATAACACCTCTCTCTGACTCTGACATACAGTAAAAGGGATGCCAAACATTATACTCCCTGTGCTCAACCATGTGTAGGAAGTGTACTATGTGAATCTGACATAGGCAGCCTTGAAGCACCACCCTCAACACTGGCACACCCACAAGGTAAGTGACTCACACATGCCAGTCAGGAGATTCACATACCCGACAACAGTTACAGCCAGCAGGACAGGTGTAGACAAACACAAATAAAGGCTGTGCAGTGGCCTCTGAATGATGCCTATGGGTAACCTCCCCCCAGGCCTACACAGACAGACTACAGCAGGTCAGGCAGTGGGACATTAGTTCTGAAGGGCAGGAAGTCAGAAACTAATATGTAGGTAAATAATTCTAAGATCTGTAGTACACTGGTATGCTTCTAGTCAGCATGATAGGTAAGAATACAGAATGAAATGTAGTACCTGTCATACCAGTACAGTCATAGCAAATGTGTACAAGTGGCAGGTGTGCCCCCATCCTACATAGTAATGTAATAACAGTCAGGTGTGCCCCCCAATCCTGTGTAGAAATGTAGAAATAGTCAGGTGTGCCCTCCCCATCCTACATAGAAATGTAGCAACAGTCAGGTGTGCCCCCCATCCTGTGTAGAAATGTAGAAATAGTCAGGTGTGCCCCCATCCTACGTAGACATGCAGTAACAGTCAGGTGTGTCCCCCATCCTATGTAGAAATGTAGTGACAGTCAGGTGTGCCCCCCAATCCTGTGTATAAATGTTGAAATAGTCAGTTGTGCCCCCCCCATTCTACATAGAAATGTAGTGACAGTCAGGTGTGCCCCCCAATTCTGTGTAAAAATGTAGAAATAGTCAGGTGTGCCCACCCCATCCTATGTAGAAATGTAGTAACAGTCAATGCCAAATGATCGACAGATACCCTGCAGAAACAGTGTGCTACCTGTAGGTGTACAACACAAATGTCTGCACTGCAGTACAAACTACCTGGACTTGATCCACACATTCAGTACAGATGGGCATACTGCTCATGCGCACACACTTAGAGAAATGAAGGCAATGTCAGTCAACAACATACTGAAAGGTCATACTGGGCATGCTCACACACTTAAACACATGAAGGCCATGTCTGCAAACACCAGTGGACCAGACATATCTGGCAGTCGTAGATGTTAGTGCAGACACTCCTGTATGCACCACACATGCTTTGCACACACAGTGGATAGCAATACAGACATATATCTAAGGACAACACACTATAAGAAGCCAAAGGTACATAGATGTGTGGAAGAGGGTGACTGTGACAAGGAGCCACCCAGACCTGTCCCACCCAGAATGCAGACAAAGGGCCACAACCACATGAGGTTCAGATGTCACTCACTGTAGATACTAGCCACCGGTATCTGTCAGCATTACAGACTATGTGGTGCAAGTGCTAGCTGCGCAACATGACTGTACAAGAGAGTAGTCATCTAGCAACTGTATACATATACCTGTGAAATATGACCCTGTGTGTGCCCGCATGTGGTGTGTCAACCTCTAGATGAATGGGTCATGGCGCATGCACACACAATGCCCTCCCCATAGCCCTACTATAACAAGCCTGTAAGCTCATTCATTATGCAAGACACCTTTGGGGAAATTGTAGCCCAGTAATCTCCGTGGCTCGTCCTATAACTGCGTACTGCTGTAGCGTGATAAAATGGTT